>NC_091187.1:7704873-7857104 GCF_040958095.1 Procambarus clarkii
CTGCATCCCTCTCATGATCCTCTGCATCACTATCATAAACCTTGCATCACTCTCTTGAGCCTCTGCATAACTCTCTTAAGTGTCTGCATAACTCTCTTCAGCCTCTGCATCCCCTCTCTTGAGCCTCTGCAACACTATGCTCACCTCTGCATCACTCTCTAAAGCCTCTGAATCCCTCTCCTGACCCTCTGAATCCTTCTCTTGAGCCTCTGCATCACTCTCTCAAGCTCTGCATCACTCTCATGAGCCTCTACATCATTCTCTTGAGCCTCTGCATCCCTCTCTTAAACCTCTACATAATTCTCTTGAGCCTCTGCATCGCTCTCATGAGCCTCTGCATCACTCTCTTAAGCCTCTGCATCTCTCTCTTCAGCCTCTGCATCACTCTCTTGACCTCTGCATCACTCTCTTGAGCCTCTGCATCCCTCTCTTGAGCCTCGCATCCCTTTCTTGAGCCTCTGCATCACTCTCTTGAGCCTCTGCATCACCCTCTTAAGCCTCTGCATCACTTTTTTGAGCCTCTGCATCACTTTCTTAAGCCTCTGCATCCCTTTTTTGAGCGTCTGCATCACTCTCTTCAACTCGTGAATCCTCTCATGAGCCTTTGCATCCCTCTCCTGAGCTTTGCCATCACTCTCTTAAGCCTCTGCATTCCTCTCTTGAGATTCTGCGTCACTCTTAAGAGCATCTGCATCCCTCTCTTGTGCCTCTGCATCCCTCACTTGAGCCTTTGCATCCCTCTCTTGAGCCCCTGCATCCCTCTCTTGAGCCTCTGCATCCCTCTCTTGAGCCTCTGCATCCCTCTCTTAGCCTCTGCATCATTCTCTTATGCCTCTGCATCACTCTCGTAAGCCTTGGAATCACTCTCTTGAGCCTGCATCCCTCTCATGAGCCTTTGCTCACTCTCTAAGCCTCTGCATCCCTCTCTTGTGCATCTGCATCCCTCACTTCACCCTCTGCATCCCTCTCTTGAGCTCTGCATCCCCTCTTGAGCCTCTGCATCCCTCTCTCAAGCTTCTGCATCACTCTCTTAAGCTTCTGCATCACGCTCTTAAGCCTCCGAATCACTCTCTTGAGCCTCTGCATCACTCGCTTGAGCCCTGCATCCCTCTCTTGAGCCTCTGCATCACTCTTTTCAGCCTATGACCCCCTCTTAGCCTCTGCATCACTCTCTTGGGCCTCTGCATCCCTCTCCTTAGCCTCTACCTCACTCTCTTAAGCCTGCTCTCTCTCGTACGCCTCTGAATCACTCTCTTAAGCCTCTGCATCACTCTCTAGAGCCTCTGCATCACTCACTTCAGCCTTTGCATAACTCTTTTAAGCCTCTGCTTCCCTCACTCTCTTAAGCCTCTGCAGCTCTCTCGTAAGCCTCTGAATCACTCTCTTTAGCCTCTGCATCACTCTCTAGAGCCTCTGCATCACTCACTTCAGCCTTTGCATAACTCTTTTAAGCCTCTGCTTCCCTCTCTTGATCCTCTGCATCACTCTCTTGAGCTCTGCATCACTCTCTCTTTATCGTCTGCATCACTCTCTTGAGCCTCTGCATCCCTCTCTGCATCACTCTCTTCGGCCTCTGCATCACTCTCTTAAGCCTCTGCTTCCCTCTCTTGATCCTCTACATCACTCTCTTGAACCTCTGCATCACTCTTATGATCCTTTGCTTCACTCTCTTGAGACTCTGCATCACTCTCTGAGCCTCTACATCACTCTCTTGAGCCTCTGTATTACTCTGTTGAGCCTCTTCATCACTCTCTTATGCCTCTGCATCTCTCTCTTCAGCCTCTGCATCACTCTCTTGAGCTCTGCATCCCTCTCTGGAGCCTCATCATCCCTATCTTGAACCTCTGCAGCACTCTCTTGAGCCTCTGCATCATTCTCTTGAACCTCTGCATCCCTCTCTTCAGCTTCTGCATCACTCTCTTAAGCCTCTGATTTCCTCTCTTGATCCTCTGCATCACTCTCTTGAGCTTCTGCATCCCTCTCTTGAGCCTCTGCATCACTCTCTTGAGCCTCTGCATCACCCTTTTAAGCCTCTGCATCCCTTTTTGACCCTCTGCATCCCTTTCTTGAGCGTCTCCATCACTCTCTTGAACTCGTGAATCCCTCTCATGAGCCTTTGCATCCCTCTCCTGAGCCTTTGCATCACTCTCTTAAGCCTCTGCATTTCTCTCTTGAGATTCTGCGACACTCTTAGAGCATCTGCATCCCTCTCTTGTGCCTCTGCATCCCTCACTTGAGCCTTTGCATCCCTCTCTTGAGCCCCTGCATCCTCTCTTGAGCCTCTGCATCCCTCTCTTGAGCCTCTGCATCCCTCTCTTGAGCCTCTGCATCCCTCTCTTAAACCTCTGAATCACTCTCTTGAGCCTCTGCATCACTCTTTGAGCTTCTGCATAACCCTCTTAAGCCTCTGCATCACTCTCTTGGACCTCTGCATCCTCTCCTTAGCCTCTACCTCACTCTCTTAAGCCTCTGCATCACTCTCGTAAGCCTCTGAATCACTCTCTTAAGCCTCTGCATCACTCTCTAGAGCCTCTGCATCACTCCTTTCAGCCTTTGCATACTCTCTTAAGCCTCTGCTTCCTCTCTTGATCCTCTGCATCACTCTCTTGAGCCTCTGCATCACTCTCTTTATCGTCTGCATCACTCTCTTGAGCCTCTGCATCCCTCTCTGCGTCACTCTCTTCGGCCTCTGCATCACTCTCTTAAGCCTATGCATTCCTCTCTTGATCCTCTGCATCACTCTCTTGAACCTCTGCATTACTCTCATAATCCTCTGCTTCACTCTCTTGAGCCTCTACATCACTCTCTTGAGCCTCTACATCACTCTCTTGAGCCTCTGCTCCCTCTGGAGCCAGCATCCCTCTCTTGAGCCTCTGCAGCACTCTCTTGAGCCTCTGCACATTCTCTTGAACTCTGCATCCCTCTCTTAAGCCTCTGCATCACTCTCTGGAGCCTCTGCAACCCCTCTTAAGCCTCTGCATCACTCACCTAAGCCTATGCATCACTCTCTTCAGCCTCTGCATCCCTGTCTTGAGCCTCTGCATCATTCGCTTAAGCATCTGTATCACTCTCTTGAGCCTCTGCATCACTCTCTTGAGCCTCTGCACCCTCTCTTAAGCCTCTGCATCACTCTCTTAAGCCTCTGCATCACTCTCTTTAGCCTCTGCATCACTCTCTTGAGCCTCTGCACCCCTCTCTTAATCCTCTGCATCACTCCCTTAAGCCTCTGCATCACTCTCTTAAGCCTCTGCATAACTCTCTTGAGTCTCTGCATCACTCTTGAGCCTCTGCATCCCTCTCTTGAGCCCTGCATAACTCTCTTGAGTCTCTGAATCCCTCTCCTGAGCCTCTGAATCCCTCTCGTAAGCCTCTGCATCACTCACTTTAGCCTCTGCATCACTTTCGTAAGCCTCTGAATCACTCTCTTGAGCCCCTGCATCCCTCTCTTGAGCCACTGCATCACTCTCTTGAGCCTCTGCATCACCCTCTTAAGCCTCTGCATCCCTTTTCTGAGCCTCTGCATCACTTTCTTAAGCCTCTGCATCCCTTTTTTTGAGCGTCTGCATCACTCTCTTGAACTCGTGAATCCCTCTCATGAGCCTTTGCATCCATCTCCTGAGTCTTTGAATCACTCTCTTAAGCCTCTGCATTCCTCTCTTGAGATTCTGCGTCACTCTTAAGAGCATCTGCATCCCTCTCTTGTGCCTCTGCATCCCTCACTTGAGCCTTTGCATCCCTCTCTTGAGCCCCTGCATCCTCTCTTCAGCCTCTGCATCCCTCTCTTGAGCCTCTGCATCCCTCTCTTAAGCCACTGCATCACTCTCTTATGCCTCTGCATCACTCTCGTAAGCCTCGGAATCACTCTCTTGAGCCTCTGCATCCCTTTCATGAACTCCTGCATCCCTCTCATGAGCCTCTGCATCCCTCTCTTGAGCCTTTGCATCACTCTCTTAAGCCTCTGCATCCCTCTCTTGGCATCTGCATACCTCTCTTGAGCCTCTGCATCCCTCTCTTGAGCCTCTGCATCCCTCTCTCAAACTTCTGCATCATTCTCTTAAGCTTCTGCATCACGCTCTTAAGCCTCTGAATCACTCTCTTGAGCCTCTGCATCACTCTATTGAGCCCCTGCATCCCTCTCTTGAGCCTCTGCATCACTCTTTTCAGCTTCTGCATCACCCTCTTAAGCCTCTGCATCCCTCTCCTTAGCCTCTACCTCACTCTCTTAAGCCTCTGCATCTCTCTCGTAAGCCTCTGAATCACTCTCTTAAGCCTCTGCATCACTCTCTAGAGCCTCTACATCACTCTCTTCAGCCTTGCATAACTCTTTTAAGTCTCTGCTTCCCTCTCTTGATCCTCTGCATCACTCATTTGAGCCTCTGCATCACTCTCTCTTTATCGTCTGCATCACTCTCTTGAGCCTCTGCATCCCTCTCTGCATCACTCTCTTCGGCCTCTGCATCACTCTCTTAAGCCTCTGCTTCCCTCTCTTGATCCTCTGCATCACTCTCTTGAACCTCTGCATCACTCTCATGATCCTTTGCTTCACTCTCTTGAGCCTCTGCATCACTCTCTTGAGCCTCTACATCACTCTCTTGAGCCTCTGTATTACTCTGTTGAGCCTCTTCATCACTATCGTATGCCTCTGCATCTCTCTCTTCAGCTTCTGCATCACTCTCTTGAGCCTCTGCATCCCTCTCTGGAGCCTCAGCATCCCTCTCCTGAACCTCTGCAGCACTCTCTTGAGCCTCTGCATCATTCTCTTGAACCTCTGCATCCCTCTCTTCAGCTTCTGCATCACTCTCTTAAGCCTCTGATTCCCTCTCTTGATCCTCTGCATCACTCTCTTGAGCTTCTGCATCACTCTCTTGAGCTCTGCATCCCTCTCTTGAGCTTCTGCATCCCTCTCTTGAGCCTCTGCATCACTCTCTTGAGCCTCTGCTTCACCATTTTAAGCCTCTGCATCCCTTTTTTGAGCCGCTGCATCCCTTTCTTGAGCGTCTGCATCACTCTCTTGATCTCGTGAATCCCTCTCATGAGCCTTTGCATCCCTCTCCTGAGCCTTTGCATCACTCTCTTAAGCCTCTGCATTCCTCTCTTGAGATTCTGCGTCACTCCTAAGAGCATCTGCATCCCTCTCTTGTGCCTCTGCATCCCTCACTTGAGCCTTTGCATCCCTCTCTTGAGCCCCTGCATCCCTCTCTTGAGCCTCTGCATCCCTCTCTTGAGCCTCTGCATCCCTCTCTTAAGCCTCTGCATCACTCTTGTAAGCCTCTGAATCACTCTCTTGAGCCTCTGAATCCTCTCTTGAACTCCTGCATCCCTCTCATGAGCCTCTGCATCCCTCTCTTGAGACTTTGCATCACTCTCTTAAGCCTCTGCATCCCTCTGTTGAGCCTCTGCATCACTCTCAAGTACTTCTGCATCCTTCTCTTGTGCATCTGCATCCCTCACTTGAGCCTCTGCATCCCTCTCTTGAGCTTCTGCATCCCTCTCTTGAGCCTCTGCATCCCTCTCTTGAGCCTCTGCATCCCTCTCTCAAGCCTTTGCATCACTCTCTTAAGCCTTTGCATCACGCTCTTAAGCCTCTGAATCACTCTCTTGAGCCTCTGCATCACTCTCTTGAGCCCCTGCATCCCTTTCTTGAGCCTCTGCATCACTCTCTTGAGCTTCTGCATAACCCTCTTAAACCTCTGCATCACTCTCTTGGGCCTCTGCATCCCTCTCCTTAGCCTCTACCTCACTCTCTTAAGCCTCTGCATCACTCTCGTAAGCCTCTGAATCACTCTCTTAAGCCTCTGCATCACTCTCTAGAGCCTCTGCATCACTCTTTTCAGCCTTTGCATAACTCTCTTAAGCCTCTGCTTCCCTCTCTTGATCCTCTGCATCACTCTCTTGAGCCTCTGCATCACTCTCTTTATCGTTTGCATCACTCTCTTGAGCCTCTGCATCCCTCTCTGCTTCACTCTCTTCGGCCTCTGCATCACTCTCTTAAGCCTCTGCTTTCCTCTCTTGATCCTCTGCATCACTCTCTTGAACCTCTGCATCACTCTCATGATCCTCTGCTTCACTCTCTTGAGCCTCTGCATCACTCTCCTGAGCCTCTACATCACTCTCTTGAGCCTCTGCATCCCTCTCTGAAGCCTCAGCATCCCTCTCTTGAAGCTCTGCAGCACTCTCTTGAGCCTCTGCATCATTCTCTTGAACCTCTGCATCCCTCTCTTAAGCCTCTGCATCACTCACCTAAGCCTATGCATCACTCTCTTCAGCCTCTGCATCCCTGTCTTGAGCCTCTGCATCATTCGCTTAAGCATATGCATCACTCTCTTGAGCCTCTGCATCACTCTCTTGAGCCTCTGCACCCCTCTCTTAAGCCTCTGCATCACTCTCTTAAGCCTCTGCATCACTCTCTTTAGCCTCTGCATCACTCCTTGAGCCTCTGCATCACTCTCTTCAGCCTCTGCATCCCTCTCTTGAGCCTCTGCATCACTTTCTTGAGCTTATGCACCACTCTCATGAGCCTCAACGAGAAACAAATAGATGATTGAAAATGAGTATTTAAGGTTATTATCTAATCAATTATGTGTTTGTAAAATTTTTATCGTATATTTAATGAATTAATACCAATAAACTGGAAATTAACAAAAACGTGGAAAAACAGCAAATATTGCCTAATTCGATGATATTTTGTTTATATCACATAAATAAAAAGGGATGATAAATCAAAATATACTAAATTTGATGATTTTAGTACGAAACAAAATGCAAGAAAACTTGCCTAAAATGCAATATTATGCGAAATTCTGAGATTTGAAGGCCAAATCACATATCGTGATACTACATGAAATAGTATCGAAATATTGGTAAAATGAATATATTTTCGTAATATCAAACAACATGAAAAAAGTGAAAAAGTCACTATTATACCAAATTTGAGGATTTTATCTTCGAATCATGAAGCGAGGTTTCGTTTTATTTAGATCCAAGAAAAGACATATTACAATGTTGTTTCCAATACAAATGATAAAAATCAATGTGGTTTCATTAGAATGAACTAAAATGTTCCTGATTTTCCGTTTATATTACCGATGGAAGATATACATAAAACCGCTCTAATCCGGCTGAAACGTCGATATATGCAATAAAACAGAAATTCTCCCCTTTTCAATATCTTAACAAGTATTTTAACGAGAAACAAATAGTGATTGAAAATGAAGTATATTAAGGTTAATTTCTATCAATTATGTGTTTGCATCATTTTTATCGTATATTTAATGAATTAATAACAATAAACTGAAAATTTACAAAAACGTGGAAAAACAGCAAATATTGCCTAATTCGATGATATTTTGTTTATATCACATAAAGGAAAAGGAGATGATAAACGTCAAAATATTACTAAATTCGATGATTTTTAGTACGAAACAAAATGCAAGAAAATTGCTTAAAATGCAATATTATGCGAAATTCTGAGATTTGAAGGCCAAATCACATATCGTGATACTACATGAAATAGTATCGAAATATTGGTAAAATGAGTCTATTTACGTAATATAAATACATGAAAAACGCAAAGAGTCACTATTATACCAAATTTGAGGTTTTATCTTCGAATCATAAAGCGAGGTTTCGTATTATTTAGATCCAAGAAAAGACATATGACAATGTTGTTTCCAATACAAATGATAAAAACCAATGTGTTACCATTAGAATATACTAAAATGTTCCTGATTTTCCGTTTATATTACCGATGGAAGATATACACGTAAAACCGTTCTATTCCGGCTGAAACGTCGATATATGCAATAAAAACCGAACTTCTCCCTTTTCAATATGTTTCTCAGTATTTCAACGAGAAACAAATAGATGATTGAAAATGAAGTATATAAGGTTATTATCTAATCAATTATGTGTTTGTATCCTTTTTATCGTATATTAATGAATTGATAACAATAAACTGAAATTCACAAAAACGTGGAAAAACAGCAAAATATTGCCTAATTCGATTATATTTTGTTTATATCACATAAAGGAAAAGGGGGATGATAAACGTCAAAATATTACTAAATTCAATGATTTTAGTACAAAAAATGCTTAAAATGCAAAATATGCGAAATACTGAGATTTGAAGACCAAATCACATATCGTGATACAACATGAAATAGTATCGAAATATTGGTAAAATGAATATATTTCGTAATATCAAACTACAAAAAAAACGTGAAAAGAGTCACTATTATACCAAATTTGAGGTTTTATCTTCGAATCATAAAGCGAGGTTTCGTATTATTTAGATCCAAGAAAAGACATATGACAATGTTGTTTCCAATACAAATGATAAAAACCAATGTGTTACCATTAGAATGAACTAAAATGTTCCTGATTTTCCGTTTATATTACCGATGGAAGATATACACGTAAAACCGCTCTATTCCTGCTGAAACGTCGATATATGCAATAAAAACCGAACTTCTTCCTTTTCAATATTTACTCAGTATTTCAACGAGAAACAAATAGATGATTGAAATGAAGTATTTAAGTTATTCTAATCAATTATGTGTTTGTATCATTTTTATCGTATATTTAATGAATTAATAACAATAAACTGGAAATTCACAAAAACGTGGAAAAACAGCAAAAATTGCCTAATTCGATGATATTTTGTTTATATCACATAAAAAAAGGGATGATAAACGTGAAAATATTACTAAATTCGATGATTTATAGTACGAAACAAAATGCAAGAAAACTTGCTTAAAATGCAATATTATGCGAAATTCTGAAATTTGTAGGCCAAATCACATATCGTGATACTACATGAAATAGTATCGAAATATTGGTAAAAATGAGTCTATTTACGTAATATAAAACTACATGAAAAACGTGAAAAAGTCACTATTTTACCATATTTGAGGATTTTAACTTCAAATCACAGAGCGAGGTTTCGTATTATTTTGAATCAAGAAAAGACATATGACAATGTTGTTTCCAATACAAATGATATAAATCAATGTGTTTTCATTAGAATTAACTAAAATGTTCCTGATTTTCCGTTTATATTACCGGGATGATGTACACGTAAAACCGCTCTATTCCGGCTGAAACGTCGATATATGCAATAAAAACCGAACTTCTTCCCTTTTCAATATTTTGCTCAGTATTTCAACGAGAAACAAATAGTTGATTGAAAATGAAGTATTTAAGGATATTATCTAATCAATTATGTGTTTGTATCCTTTTTATCGTATATTTAATGAATTGATAACAATAAACTGGAAATTCACAAAAACGTGGAAAAACAGCAAAAAATTGCCTAATTCGATTATATTTTGTTTATATCACATAAAAGAAAAGGGGGATGATAAACGTCAAAATATTACTAAATTCAATGATTTTTAGTACGAAAACATGCTTAAAATGCAAAATATGCGAAATACTGAGATTTGAAGACCAAATCACATATCGTGATACAACATGAAATAGTATCGAAATATTGGTAAAATGAATATATTTACGTAATATCAAACTACAAAAAAACGTGAAAAAGTCACTATTATATCAAATTTGAGGATTTTATCTTCGAATCATAGAGCGAAGTTTCGTATTATTTAGATCCAAGAAAAGACATATGACAATGTTGTTTCCAATACAAATGATAAAAATCAATATGTTTTCATTAGAATTAACTAAAATGTTCCTGATTTTCCGTTTATATTACCGACGGAAGATGTATACATAAAACCGCTCTAATCCGGCGGAAACGTCGATATATGCAATAAAAACAGAAATTCTCCCTTTTTCAATATCTTAACAAGTATTTTAACGAGAAACAAATAGTTTATTGAAAATGAGGTATTTAAGGTTAATTTCTATTCAATTATGTGTTTGCATCATTTTTATCGTATATTTAATGAATTAATAACAATAAACTGAAAATTTACAAAAACGTGTAAAAACAGCATAATATTGCCTAATTCGATGATATTTTGTTTATATCACGTAAAGGAAAAGTGAGATGATAAACGTCAAAATATTGCTAAATTCGATGATTTTTAGTACGAAACAAAATGCAAGAAAACTTGCTAAAAATGCAATATTATACGAAATTCTGAGATTTGAAGGCTAAATCACATATCGTGATACTACATGAAATAGTATCGAAATATTGGTAAAAAAATATATTTACGTAATATAAAACTACATGAAAAACGTGAAAAGAGTCACTATTATACCAAATTTGAGGTTTTAACTTCGAATCATAGAGCGAGGTTTCGTATTATTTAGATCCAAGAAAAGACATATGACAATGTTGTTTCCAATACAAATAATAAAAACCAATGTGTTACCATTAGAATGAACTAAAATGTTCCTGATTTTCCGTTTATATTACCGATGGAAGATGTACACGTAAAACCACTCTATTCCAGATGAAACGTCGATATATGCAATAAAAACCGAACTTCTCCCCTTTTCAATATGTTTCTCAGTATTTCAACGAGAAACAAATAGATGATTGAAAATGAAGTATTTAAGGTTATTATCTAATCAATTATGTGTTTGTATCCTTTTTATCGTATATTTAATGAATTGATAACAATAAACTGAAAATTCACAAAAACGTGGAAAAACAGCAAAATATTGCCTAATTCGATTATATTTTGTTTAGATCCAAGAAAAGACATATGACAATGTTGTTTCCAATACAAATGATAAAAATTAATGTGTTTTCATTAGAATGAACTAAAATGTTCCTGATTTTCCGTTTATATTACCGATGGAAGATGTAACCTTAAAACCGGTCTATTCCATCTGAAACGTCGATATATGCAATAAAAACCGAACTTCTCCCCTTTTCAATATCTTACTCAGTATTTCGACGAGAAACAAATAGATGATTGAAAATGAAGTATTTAAGGTTATTATCTAATCAATTACGTGTTTGCATCATTTTTATCGTATATTTTATGAATTAATAACAATAAACTGGATATTCACAAAAACGTGGAAAGACGGCAAAATATTGCCTATTTCGATGATATTTTGTTTAAATCACATAAAGGAAAAGGGGATGACAAGCGTCAAAATATTGCCAAATTCGATGATGTTGAGTGCGAAACAAAATGCAAGAAAACTTGCTTAAAATGCAATATTATCCAAATTCTAAGATATGAAGGTAAAATCACATATCGTGATACTATATGAAATAGTATCGAAATATTGGTAAAAATGAATATATTTACGTAATATCAAACTACATAAAAAACGTGAAAAAGTCACTATTATAAAAAATTTGAGGATTTTAACTTCGAATCTTAAAGCGAGGTTTCATATTATTTAGATCCAAGAAAAGACATATGACAATGTTGTTTCCAATACAAATGATAAAAATCAATGTGTTTTCATTAGAATGAACTAAAATGTTCCTGATTTTCCGTTTATATTACCGATGGAAGATGTACACGTAAAACCGCAGAATTCCGGCTGAAACGTCGATATATGCAATAAAAACCGAACTTCTCCCCTTTTCAATATCTTACTCAGTATTTCAACGAGAAACAAATAGATGATTGAAGATGAAGTATTTAAGTTTATTATCTAATCAATTACATGTTTGCATCTCTTTTATCGTATATTTAATGAATTAATTCCAATAAACTTAAAATTCACAGAAACGTGGAAAAACGGCAAAATATTGCCTAATTCGATGATATTTTGTTTAAATCACATAAAGGAAAAGATGATAAACGTCAAAATATTGCTAAATTCGTTAATTTTTAGTACGAAACAAAATGCAAGAATTTTGCTTAAAAATGCATCATTTGCGAAATTTTGAGATTTGAAAGCCAAATCACATATCGTGAGAAAACATGAAGTAGTATCGATATATTGGTAAAAACGAATATATTTACGTAAAATCACACCACATGAAAAACGTGAAAAAAGTCACTGTTTTACCATATTTGAGGATTTTAACTTCAAATCATAGAGCAAGGTTTCGTTTTATTTAGAACCAAGAAAAAGACATATGACAATGTTGTTTCCAATACAAATGATAAAAATCAATGTGTTTCCATTAGAAATAACTAAAATGTTCCTGATTTTCCGTTTATATTACCGACGGAAGATGTATACATAAAACCGCTCTAATCCGGCGGAAACGTCGATATATACAATAAAAACAGAAATTCTCCCTTTTTCAATATCTTAACAAGTATTTTAACGAGAAACAAATAGTTGATTGAAAATGAGGTATTTAAGGTTAATTTCTATTCAATTATGTGTTTGCATCATTTTTATCGTATATTTAATGAATTAATAACAATAAACTGAAAATTTACAAAAACGTGGAAAAACAGCATAATATTGCCTAATTCGATGATATTTTGTTTATATCACATAAAGGAAAAGTGAGATGATAAACGTCAAAATATTCCTAAATTCGATGATTTTTAGTACGAAACAAAATGCAAGAAAACTTGCTTAAAATGCAATATTATGCGAAATTCTGAGATTTGAAGGCCAAATCACATATCGTGATACTACATGAAATAGTATCGAAATATTGGTAAAAATGAGTCTATTTACGTAATATAAAATTACATGAAAAACATGCAAAGAGTCACTATTATACCAAATTTGAGGTTTTATTTTCGAATCATAAAGCGAGGTTTCGTATTATTTAGATCCAAGAAAAGACATATGACAATGTTGTTTCCAATACAAATGATAAAAACCAATGTGTTACCATTAGAATATACTAAAATGTTCCTGATTTTCCGTTTATATTACCGATGGAAGATATACACGTAAAACCGTTCTATTCCGGCTGAAACGTCGATATATGCAATAAAAACCGAACTTCTCCCCTTTTCAATATGTGTCTCAGTATTTCAACGAGAAACAAATAGATGATTGAAAATGAAGTATATAAGGTTATTATCTAATCAATTATGTGTTTGTATCCTTTTTATCGTATATTTAATGAATTGATAACAATAAACTGAAAATTCACAAAAACGTGGAAAAACAGCAAAATATTGCCTAATTCGATTATATTTTGTTTATATCACATAAAGGCAAAGGGGGATGATAAACGTCAAAATATTACTAAATTCAATGATTTTTAGTACAAAAACATGCTTAAAATGCAAAATATGCGAAATACTGAGATTTGAAGACCAAATCACATATCGTGATAAACATGAAATAGTATCGAAATATTGGTAAAATGAATATATTTGCGTAATATCAAACTACAAAAAAAACGTGAAAAGAGTCACTATTATACCAAATTTGAGGTTTTATCTTCGAATCATAAAGCGATGTTTCGTATTATTTAGATCCAAGAAAAGACATATGACAATGTTGTTTCCAATACAAATGATAAAAACCAATGTGTTACCATTAGTATGAACTAAAATGTTCCTGATTTTCCGTTTATATTACCGATGGAAGATATACACGTAAAACCGCTCTATTCCTGCTGAAACGTCGATATATGCAATAAAAACCGAACTTCTTCCCTTTTCAATATTTTACTCAGTATTTCAACGAGAAACAAATAGATGATTGAAGATGAAGTATTTAAAGTTATTATCTAATCAATTATGTGTTTGTATCATTTTTATCGTATATATAATGAATTAATAACAATAAACTGGAAATTCACAAAAACGTGAAAAAACAGCAAAAAATTGCCTAATTCGATGATATTTTGTTTATATCACATAAAGAAAAAGGGGGGATGATAAACGTGAAAATATTACTAAATTCAATGATTTATAGTACGAAACAAAATGCAAGAAAACTTTTCTTAAAATGCAATATTATGCAAAATTCTGAGATTTGAAGGCCAAATCATATATCCTGATACTACATGAAAAAGTATCGAAATATTGGTAAAAATGAATATATTTACGTAATATCAAACTACATGAAAAACGTGAAAAAATTCACTATTATACCAAATTTGAGGTTTTAACTTCGAATCATAAAGCGAGGTTTCGTATTATTTAGATCCAAGAAAAGACACATGACAATGTTGTTTCCAATACAAATGATAAAAATCAATGTGTTTTCATTAGAATGAACTAAAATGTTCCTGATTTTTCGTTTATATTACCGACAGAAGATGTAAATACCAATAAACTGGAAATTCACAAAAACGTGGAAAAACAGCAAAATATTGCCTAATTCGATAATATTTTGTTTATATCACATAAAGGAAAAGTGAGATGATAAACGTCAAAATATTACTAAATTCGATGATTTTTAGTACGAAACAAAATGCAAGAAAACTTGCTTAAAATGCAATATTATGCGAAATTCTGAAATTTGTAGGCCAAATCACATATCGTGATACTACATGAAATAGTATCGAAATATTGGTAAAAATGAGTCTATTTACGTAATATAAAACTACATGAAAAACGTGAAAAAGTCACTATTTTACCATATTTGAGGATTTTAACTTCAAATCACAGAGCGAGGTTTCGTATTATTTAGAATCAAGAAAAGACATATGACAATGTTGTTTCCAATACAAATGATATAAATCAATGTGTTTTCATTAGAATTAACTAAAATGTTCCTGATTTTCCGTTTATATTACCGATGGAAGATGTACACGTAAAACCGCTCTATTCCGGCTGAAACGTCGATATATGCAATAAAAACCGAACTTCTTCCCTTTTCAATATTTTGCTCAGTATTTCAACGAGAAACAAATAGTTGATTGAAAATGAAGTATTTAAGGATATTATCTAATCAATTATGTGTTTGTATCCTTTTTATCGTATATAATGAATTATAACAATAAACTGGAAATTCACAAAAACGTGGAAAAACAGCAAAAAATTGCCTAATTCGATGATATTTTGTTTATATCACATAAAGGAAAAGGGGGGATGATAAACGTGAAAATATTGCTAAATTCATGATTTATAGTACGAAACAAAATGCAAGAAAACTTGCTTAAAATGCAATATTATGCGAAATTCTGAGATTTGAAGGCCAAATCACATATCGTGATACTACATGAAATAGTATCGAAATATTGGTAAAATTAGTCTATTTACGTAATATAAAACTACATGAAAAACGTGAAAAGTCACTATTTACCATTTGAGGATTTTAATTCAAACACAGAGAGGTTTCGTATTATTTAGATCAAGAAAAGACATATGACAATGTTGTTTCCAATACAAATATAAATCAATGTGTTTCATTAGAATGAACTAAAATGTTCCTGATTTTCCGTTTATATTACCGATGGAAGATATACACGTAAAACCGCTCTATTCCGGCTGAAACGTCTATATATGCAATAAAAACCGAACTTCTCTCTTTTCAATATTTTCTCAGTATTTCAACGAGAAACAAATAGATGATTGAAATGAAGTATAAGGTTATTATCTAATCAATTATGTGTTTGTATCATTTTTCGTATATTAATGAATTATAACAATAAACTGAAATTCACAAAAACGTGGAAAAACAGCAAAATAGCCTAATTCGATGATATTTTGTTTATATCACATAAAGGAAAAGGGGGATGATAAACGTCAAAATATTACTAAATTCATGATTTATTACGAAACAAAATGCAAGAAACTTCTTAAATGCAATATGCGAAATTCTGAGATTGAAGGCCAAATCACATATCGTGATACACATGAAATAGTATCGAAATATTGGTAAAATTATATTTACGTAATATAAACTACAAAAAACGCGAAAGTCACTATTATACAAATTTGAGGTTTTATCTTCGAATCATAAGCGAGGTTTCGTATTATTTAGATCCAAGAAAAGACATATGACAATGTTGTTTCCAATACAAATGATAAAAACAATGTTTTCATTAGAATGAACTAAAATGTTCCTGATTTTCCGTTTATATTACCGACGGAAGATATACATAAAACCGCTCTATCCGGCGAAACGTCGATATATGCAATAAAAACCGAACTTCTCCCTTTTCAATATGTTTCTCAGTATTTCAACGAGAAACAAATAGTGATTGAAAATGAGTATTAAGGTTATTTCTATCAATTATGTGTTTGTCATTTTATCGTATATTTAATGAATTATAACAATAAACTGAAAATTCACAAAAACGTGGAAAGCAGCATAATATTGCCTAATTCGATGATATTTTGTTTATATCACGTAAAGGAAAAGTGAGATGATAAACGTCAAAATATTGCTAAATTCGATGATTTTTAGTACGAAACAAAATGCAAGAAAACTTGCTAAAATGCAATATTATCGAAATTCTGAGATTGAAGGCTAAATCACATATCGTGATACTACATGAAATAGTATCGAAATATTGGTAAAAATGAATATATTTACGTAATATAAACTACATGAAAAACGTGAAAAAGTCACTATTATAAAATTTGAGGTTTTAACTTCGAATCATAAGCGAGGTTTCGTATTATTTAGATCCAAGAAAAGACATATGACAATGTTGTTTCCAATACAAATGATAAAAAATGTGTTACCATTAGAATGAACTAAAATGTTCCTGATTTTCCGTTTATATTACCGATGGAAGATGTACACGTAAAACCACTCTATTCCGGCTGAAACGTCGATATATGCAATAAAAACCGAACTTCTCCCCTTTTCAATATGTTTCTCAGTATTTCAACGAGAAACAAATAGATGATTGAAAATGAAGTATTTAAGGTTATTATCTAATCAATTATGTGTTTGTATCCTTTTTATCGTATATTTAATGAATTGATAACAATAAACTGAAAATTCACAAAAACGTGGAAAAACAGCAAAATATTGCCTAATTCGATTATATTTTGTTTAGATCCAAGAAAAGACATATGACAATGTTGTTTCCAATACAAATGATAAAAACCAATGCGTTTTCATTAGAATTAACTAAAATGTTCCTGATTTTTCGTTTATATTACCGATGGAAGATGTACACGTAAAACCGCTCTATTCTGGCTGAAACGTCGATATATGCAATAAAAACCGAACTTCTCCCCTTTTCAATATCTTACTCAGTATTTCAACGAGAAACAAATAGATGATTGAAAATGAAGTATTTAAGGTTATTATCTAATCAATTATGTGTTTGTATAATTTTTATCGTATATTTAATGAATTAATACCAATAAACTGGAAATTAACAAAAACGTGGAAAAACAGCAAAATATTGCCTAATTCGATGATATTTTGTTTATATCACATAAGTAAAAAGGGGGGATGATAAAGGTCAAAATATACTAAATTTGATGATTTATAGTACGAAACAAAATGCAAGAAAACTTGCCTAAAATGCAATATTATGCGAAATTCTGAGATTTGAAGGCCAAATCACATATCGTGATACTACATGAAATAGTATCGAAATATTGGTAAAAATGAATATATTTTCGTAATATCAAACAACATGAAAAACGTGAAAAAAGTCACTATTATACCAAATTTGAGGATTTTATCTTCGAATCATAAAGCGAGGTTTCGTATTATTTAGATCCAAGAAAAGACATATGACAATGTTGTTTCCAATACAAATGATAAAAATCAATGTGGTTTCATTAGAATGAACTAAAATGTTCCTGATTTTCCGTTTATATTACCGATGGAAGATGTAACCGTAAAACCGGTCTATTCCAGCTGAAACGTCGATATATGCAATAAAAACCGAACTTCTCCCCTTTTCAATATCTTACTCAGTATTTCAACGAGAAACAAATAGATGATTGAAAATGAAGTATTTAAGGTTATTATCTAATCAATTACGTGTTTGCATCATTTTTATCGTATATTTTATGAATTAATAACAATAAACTGGATATTCACAAAAACGTGGAAAGACGGCAAAATATTGCCTATTTCGATGATACTTTGTTTAAATCACATAAAGGAAAAGGGATGACAAGCGTCAAAATATTGCTAAATTCGATGATGTTGAGTGCGAAACAAAATGCAAGAAAACTTGCTTAAAACGCAATATTATCCAAATTCTAAGATATGAAGGTCAAATCACATATCGTGATACTATATGAAATAGTATCGAAATATTGGTAAAAATGAATATATTTACGTAATATCAAACTACATAAAAAACGTGAAAAAGTCACTATTATAAAACAATTTGAGGATTTTAACTTCGAATCTTAAAGCGAGGTTTCGTATTATTTAGATCCAAGAAAAGACATATGACAATGTTGTTTCCAATACAAATGATAAAAATCAATGTGTTTTCATTAGAATGAACTAAAATGTTCCTGATTTTCCGTTAATATTACCGATGGAAGATGTACACGTAAAACCGCACAATTCCGGCTGAAACGTCGATATATGCAATAAAAACCGAACTTCTCCCCTTTTCAATATCTTACTCAGTATTTCAATGAGAAACAAATAGATGATTGAAGATGAAGTATTTAAGTTTATTATCTAATCAATTACATGTTTGCATCTCTTTTATCGTTAATTTAATGAATTAATTCCAATAAACTGAAAATTCACAGAAACGTGGAAAAACGGCAAAATATTGCCTAATTCGATGATATTTTGTTTAAGTCACATAAAGGAAAAGGGGATGATAAACGTCAAAATATTGCTAAATTCGTTAATTTTTAGGTCGAAACAAAATGCAAGAAACTTGCTTAAAAATGCAACATTTGCGAAATTTTGAGATTTGAAGGCCAAATCTCATATCGTGAGAAAACATGAAGTAGTATCGATATATTGGTAAAAACGAATATATTTACGTAAAATCACACCACATGAAAAAAGCCTCTGCATCACTCTCTTGATCCTCTGCATAACTCTCTTGAGTCTCTGCATCACTCTCTTGAGCCACTGCATCCCTCTCTTGAGCCTCTGCATAACTCTCTTGAGTCTCTGAATCCCTCTCTTGAGCCTCTGAATCCCTCTCGTAAGCCTCTGCATCACTCACTTTAGCCTCTGCATCACTTTCGTAAGCCTCTGAATCACTCTCATGAGCCCCTGCATCCCTCTCATGGGCCTCTCCATAACTCCCTTGTGTCTCTGAATCCCTCTCTTGAGCCTCTGAATCCCTCTCTTGAGCCTCTGAATCCCTCTCGTAAGCCTCTGCATCACTCACTTTAGCCTCTGCATCACTTTCGTAAGCCTCTGAATCACTCTCTTGAGCCTCTGCATCCCTCTCTTGAGCCTCTGCATCCCTCTCTTGAACTCCTGCAACCCTCTCTTGAGCTTTTAATGTAGTTCGATATTACGTAAATATATTCATTTTTACCAATATTTCGATACTATTTCATGTAGGATCACGATATGTGATTTGGCATTCAAATGTTAGAATTTCGCAAATTTGCATTTTAATCAAGTTTTCTTGCATTTTGTTTCGTACGTAGACCCATGGAGAAGTGAAGGAAGACCCAGGCTTGCCTTTTAACAATAACTTCCCCTGAGTCTTAGAATTTAGCAATATTTTGACGTTTATCATCTCCTTTTCCTTTATGTGATTTAAACAAAATATCATCGAATTAGGCAATATTTTCCGTTTTTCCACGTTTTTGTGAATTTTCAGTCTATGGGTATTAATTCATTATATATACGATAAAAATGATGCAAACACATAATTGATTAGATAATAACCTTAAATACTTCATTTTCAATCAATCATCTAATGAGTCACAGATTCTCTCGAGATATTTTGTTGTGTGGGGCTATGAAGTCAGCTCGAGGTGTAACGAAAGACAGCGTTCAACTTAACAAAACAATTTATTCAACAAAGTACTAACTACTACAACAACAACGAAAACCTAGGACCTGGACCTGCCTTACCCTGCCTAGTCAATAACGGCTTCTCCAATGGTTTCGTCGAAGACATCATAAGAAGAAAAGTGGAAAGCCATGCAACCTCTGAAGAGACAACTAACACAACACCTATACCCCCTATTAGACTATTTTACAGGAACTTCTTTTCCACAGCTCATAAAACGGAGGAAAGGGTCCTGAAAGATATTGTTAATAGAAACGTTATCCCTACAGACAAAAATCAGAGGATACAACTGACGATTTACTATAAAACCAGAAAAACGGCCAGCCTACTCATGAGAAACTCTCCAGACACAAAACAGAACGCTTTAAAAGAGACTAACGTCGTCTATGCCTTCAAATGCCCTCTTGGGGACTGTAAGCTCAAAAAAACCCAGTATATTGGCAAGACAACAACATCTCTTTCTAGGCGTTTAACGATGCATAAGCAACAGGGCTCCATTAAGGAACATATAATCTCTTCCCACAACCAAACCATCGCCAGAGAAATCCCAGTAAACAACACAGAAATCATCGATAGATACAGCGATAGCAGGCGGCTTGACGTTTGCGAGGCACTACACATCAAGAAGTCAACACCAGCAATCAACAGCCAATTATTGCACAACTATATTCTACCCACCTCACGACTCCGCTCCAAAACAGAAGCATCAAGAAAATGGACCAATAGGCTTTCTACAAACACTTCTATTCAATATCCAATGTTTCGTGTTCTGTCTTGTGTTGATGAAATTAATACCCTATTAATACCACTTCTTGTTCTGTCTTGTGTTGATGAAATTAATACCCTATTAATGCCACATCTTGTTCTGTCTTGTGTTAATGCCACATCACCCCTTCCACCTCACTCAAATGTAGATATAAAATCGGAGATGCGTAAGTTCTATTCAGTTGTGTATTTGTGAACTAAAGTCTTTGAAAATGTAATAAGTTTTACGAAACGCGCTCGTGTCGCGTCAGACTAGAAATAAAAATGAATTTTGGAGAATTGATTTTTGATTTACCTCCAACAGTGAAAAGAAATGTACGAAAGATTGAGAAAATTCGTGTTAGAATTATTAATCTTACTTTTTCGGTCATATTTAATAATATATGTCTACAGGAAAGACTGCTACCAAAATATACTAATATATATATATATATATATATATATATATATATATATATATATATATATATATATATATATATATATATATATATATATATATATATATACTGATATATATATATATATAATCAGTATAAATGTTCCTTGATACACACAATGATCAATCGATCACCCTATCAGTCCTAAAACACATACATCTGTAGGTAATCCAACCTACGTCTGTAACTCTATGCTTCAGAGTTACAGACGTAGGCACTCCTCGGCACAAGAACGGCAAACAATCACTCACCTTTCACTGCGCCTTGCACCCTAAGGACAACCAAACACTCACTTCCCTACAAGTAATCCTTTAGAACTTCCCTTCCATATCTGGAAGTTCACTACCCTGATCTCTTCAGGAACTACCAGGATCCTCTGCAGCTCCTCCTGGCTGCTACACCATGAAGTTTTCCTTGGGCAACTATAGTGCTTCACTACCTCTACTAGGGTCCTCCACAGCTCTCCTGGCTGCTACACCATGAAGTTTCCTCGAACAACTATGGTGCTTCACCACCTCTACAGAAGCACGTGACACTCCTCTTCACTGCTTCAGCCGGAATAGAGATGTTTTCGTGCACATCTTCCATCGGTAATATATACGGAAAATCAGTTTTTTTTTTGTTATATTATATATACGATAAAAATGATGCAAACACATAATTGATTAGAAATTAACGTTAAATACTTCATTTTCAATCAACTATTTGTTTCTCGTTAAGATACTGAGTAAGATATTGAAAAGGGGAGAAGTTCGGTTTTTATTGCATATATCGACGTTTCAGCCGGAATAGAACAGTTTTCGTGTACATCTTCCATCGGTAATATAAACGGAAAATCAAGAACATTTTAGTTAATTCTAATGAAAACACATTGTTTTTTATCATTTGTATTGGAAACAACATTGTCTTATGTCTTTTCTTGGATCTAAACAATACGAAACCTCGCTCTATGATTTGAAGTTTAAATCCTCAAATATGGTAAAATAGTGACTTTTTTCACGTTTTTCATGTAGTTTGATATTACGTAAATATATTCATTTTTACCAATATCTCGATACTATTTCATGTAGTATCACAATATGTGATTTGGCCTTCAAATCTCAGAATGTCGCATAATATTGCATTTCAAGCAAGTAGTCTTGCATTTTGTTTCGTACGAAAAATCATCGAATTTAGCAATATTTGACGTTTATCATCCCCTTTTCCTCTATGTGATTTAAACAAAATATCATCGACTTAGGCAATATTTTGCCGTTTTTCCACGTTTTGTGAATTTTCAGTTTATGGGTATTAATTCATTATATATACGATAAGAATGATGCAAACACATAATTGATTAGATAATAACCTTAAATACTTCATTTTCAATCAACTATTTGTTTCTCGTTAAAATACTGAGTAAGATATTGAAAAGGGGAGAAGTTCTGTTTTTATTGAATATATCGACGTTTCAGCCGGAATACAGATGTTTTTCGTGTACATCTTCCATCGGTAATATTAACGGAAAATTAGTTTTTTTTGTTAATTCTAATGAAAACACATTGATTTTTATCATTTGTATTGGAAACAACATTGTCATATGTATTTTTTGGATCTAAATAATACGAAACCTCGCTCTATGATTTGAAGTTAAAATCCTCAAATATGGTTAAATAGTGACTTTTTTCACGTTTTTCATGTAGTTTGATATTACGTATATATATTAATTTTTACCAATATTTCGATACTATTTCATGTAGTATCACGATATGTGATTTGGACTTCAAATCTCATAATTTCGCATAATATTGCATTTAACCAAGTTTTCTTGCATTTTGTTTCGTACGAATTATCATCGAATTTAGCAATATTTTGACGTTTATCATCCCCTTTCCTTTATGTGATTTAAACAAAATATCATCGAATTAGGCAATATTTTGCCGTTTTTACACGTTTTCGTGATTTTTCAGTTTATGGGTATTTATTCATTATATATATGATAAAAATGATGCAAACACATAATTGATTAGATAATAACCTTAAATACTTCATTTTCAATCAACTATTGTTTCTCGTTAAAATACTGAGTAAGATATTGAAAAAGGGAGAAGTTCTGTTTTTATTGCATATATCGACGTTTCATCCGGAATTGAGCGGTTTTCGTGTACATCTTCCATCGGTAATATAAACGGAAAATCAAGAACATGTTAGATAATTCTAATGAAAACACATTGATTTTTATCGTTTGTATTGGAAAAAACATTGTCATATGTCTTTTCTTGGATCTAATTAATACGAAACCTCGCTCTATGATTTGAAGTTAAAATCCTCAAATATGGTTAAAAAGTCACTTTTTTCACGTTTTTATGTAGTTCGATATTACGTAAATATATTCATTTTACCAATATTTCGATACTATTTCATGTAGGATCACGATATGTGATTTGGCATTCAAATGTTAGAATTTCGCATAATATTGCATTTTAAGCAAGTTTTCTTGCATTTTGTTTCGTACGAAAAATCATCGAATTTTGCAATATTTTGACGTGTATCATCTCCTTTTCCTTTATGTGATTTAAACAAAATATCATCGAATTAGGATATATTTTGCCGTTTTTCCACGTTTTGATGAATTTTCAGTCAATGGGTATTAATTCATTATATATACGGTAAAATAGATACAAACACAATTAATTACATAATAACCTTAAATACTTCATTTTCAATCATCTATTTGTTACTCGTTAAAATACTGAGTAAGATATTAAAAAGGTGAGAAGTTCGGTTTTTTGCATATATCGACGTTTCAGCCGGATTAGAGCGGTTTTACGTGTACATCTTCCATCGGTAATATAAACGGCAAATCAAAGAATTATCATTTGTTTGGAACAACATTGTCATATGTCTTTTCTTGGATCTAAATAATACGAAACCTCGTTCTATGACTTGAAGTTAAAATCCTCAAATATGGTAAAATAGTGACTTTTTCACGTTAATCATGTTGTTTGATATTACGTATATATATATTAATTTTACCAATATTTCGATACTACTTCAAGTAGTATCACGATATGTGATTTGGCCTTCAAATCTCAAAATTTCGGATAATATTGCATTTTAAGCAAGTTTTCTTGCATTTTGTTTCTTACGAAAAATCATCGAATTTAGCAATATTTTGACGTTTATCTCCCCTTTTCCTTATGTGATTTAAACAAAATATCATCGAATTAGGCAATATTTTGCCGTTTTACACGTTTTTGTGAATTTTCAGTTTATGGTATTAATTCATTATATATATGATAAAAATGATGCAAACACATAATTGATTAGATAATAACCTTAAATACTTCATTTTCAATCAACTATTTGTTTCTCGTTAAAATACTGAGTAAGATATTGAAAAGGGGAGAAGTTCTGTTTTTTATTGCACATATCGACGTTTCAGCCGGAATAGAGCGGTTTTCGTTTACATCTTCCATCGGCAATATAAACGGAAAATCAGGAACATTTTAGTTAATTCTATTAAAAACACATGATTTTTATCATTTGTATTGGAAACAACATTGTCATATATCTTTTCTTGGATCTAAATAATACGAAACCTCGCTCTATGATTTGAAGTTAAAATCCTCAAATTTGGTTAAATAGTGACTTTTTCACGTTTTTCATGTAGTTTGATATTACGTAAATATATTCATTTTTACCAATATTTCGATACTATTTCAAGTAGTATCACGATACGCGATTTGGCCTTTAAATCTCAGATTTTCGCATAATATTGCATTTTAAGCAAGTTTTCTTGCATTTTGTTTCGTACGAAAAATCATCGAATTTGATTTCACCTGCATCCCTCTCTTGAGCCTCTGAATCCCTCTTTTGAGCCTCTGCATCATTCTCTCGAGCCGCTGCATCACTCTCTTCATCCTCTGCATCCCTCTCTTAAGCATCTGCATCACTCTCATGGGCCCCTGCATCCCTCTCTTGAGCCTCTGCATCACTCTCTTGAGCCACTGCATCACCCTCTTAAGCCTCTGCATTACTTTCTTGAGCCTCTGCAACACTCTCTTCAGCCTCTCATCAGCTCTGCATCACACTCTCTTAAGCCTCTGAATCCCTCTCTTGATCCTCTGAATCCCTCTCTTGATCCTCTGCATCACTCTCTTGAGCCTCTGCATCACTCTCTTGATCCTCTACATCACTCTCTTGAGCCTCTGAATCCCTCTCTTGATCCTCTGCATCACTCTCTTGAGCCTCTGAATCACTCCCTTGATCCTCTGCATCACTCCCTTGAGCCTCTGAATCACTCTCTTGATTCTCTGCATCACTCTCTTGAGCCTCTGCATCACTCTCATGAGCCTCTGCATCACTCTCCTGAGCCTCTGCATCCCTTTCTTAAGCCTCTACATCATTCTCTTGAGATTCTGCATCACTCCGTTGAGCCTCTGCACCCCTCTCTTAAGCCTCTGCATCACTCATGTAAGCCTCTGCATCCTCTCTTCAGCCTCGGCATCCCTCTCCTGAGCCTCTGCATCATTCTCCTAAACCTCTGCATCCTCTCTTGAGCCTCTGCATCACTCTCTTGAGCCTCTGCACCCCTCTCTTAAGCCTCTGCATCACTCTTTTTAGCCTCTGCATCACTCTCTTGAGCCCCTGCATCACTCCCTTGAGCCTATACATCACTCTCTTGAGCCTCTGCATCCCTCTCTTGAGTCTCTGCATCATTCTCCTAAGCCTCTCCTTCCCTCACTTGAGCCTCTGCATCACTCTCGTAAGCCTCTGCATCACTCTCTTGAGCCTCTGCATAACTCTCTTGAGTCTCTGCATCACTCCCTTGAGCCTCTTCATCACTCTCCTCAGCCTCTGCATCACTTTTAAGAGAGTGAGCCTCTTAAGTGAGGCTTAAGAGAGTGATAGAGATCAGAGAGTGATGCAGAGGCTCAAGAGGGATGTAGAGGCTCAGGGAGTGATGCAGAGGCTAAGAGAGTGATGCAGAGGCTCATGAAGGATGCATAGGCTCAAGAAGTGATGCAGAGGCTTAGAGGGATGCAGGCTCAAGAAAGGATGAGAGGCTCAAGAAAGGGATGCAGAGGCTCAAGAGAGTGATGCCGAAACTTAAGAGAGTGATGCAAAGGCTCAGGTGAGGGATGCAGAGGCTTAGAGGGGTGATGCAGAGGCTCAAGAAAGGGATGCAGAGGCTTAAGAAAGTGATGCAGATGCTCAATAGAGTGATGCAGAGGCTCAAGAGAGTGATGAAGAGGCTTAGGAGAATAATGCAAAGGCTCAAGAGAGGGATGCAGAGATTGAAGAGAGTGATGCAGAGGCTCATGAGAGTGATCCAGAGGCTTAAGAGAGGGATGCCGAGGCTCAAGAGAGTGATGAAGAGGCTTAGGAGAATGATGCAGAGGCTCAAGAGAGGGATGCAGAGATTGAAGAGAGTGATGCAGAGGCTCATGAGAGTGATCCAGAGGCTTAAGAGAGGGATGCCGAGGCTCAAGAGAGGGATGCAGAGATAGAAGAGAGTGATGCAGAGGCTCATGAGAGTGATCCAGAGGCTTAAGAGAGGGATGCCGAGGCTCAAGAGAGTGATGCAGTGGATTAAGAGAGAGATGCAGGGGCTCAAGAGAGGGATTCAGAGGCTCAAGAGAGTGATGCAGAGGCTGAAGAGAGTGTTGCAGAGGCTCAAGAGAGGGATGCAGAGGCTTAAGAGGGTGATGCAGTGGCTCAAAGATGCAGAGGCTCAAGAGAGGGATGCAGGGGCCCAAGAAAGTGATGTAGATGCTCAAGAGAGGGATGCAGCGGCTCGAGAGAATGATGCAGAGGCTCAAAAGAAGGATTCAGAGGCTCAAGAGAGGGATGAAGAGGCTTAGGAGAGTGATGCAGAGGCTTAAGAGAGGGGATGCAGAGGCTCAAGAGAGTGATGCAGAAGCTCAAGAGAGTGATGCAGAGGATGAAGAGAGTGATGCAGAGGCTCGAGAGAGTGATGCAGAGGCTCAAGAGAGTGATGCAGAGGCTCAAGAGAGTGATGCAGAGGACGAAGAGAGTAATGCAGAGGCTCGATTGAGTGATGCAGAGGCTGAAGAGAGTGATCCAGAGGCTAAAGAAACGGATGCAGAGGCTTAAGAGGGTGATGCAGTGGCTGAAGAGAGTGATGCAGAGGCTCAAGAGAGGGATGCAGGGGCCCAAGAGAGTGATGCAGATGCTCAAGAGAGGGATGCAGAGGATCAAGAGAGTGATGCAGAGGCTCAAAAGAGGGATTCAGAGGCTCAAGCGAGGGATGCAGAGGCTTACGAGAGTGATTCAGAGGATGAAGAGAGTGTTGCAGAGGCTCAAGAGAGGGTTGCAGAGGCACAAAAGAGTGATGCAGAGGCTTACGAGAGTGATGCAGAAGCTCAAGAGAGTGATGCAGAGGCTTAAGAGGGGGATGTAGAGGCTGAAGAGTGATGCAGAGGCTGAAGGGAATGTTGCAGAGGCTCAAGAGAGAGTTGCAGAGGCTCAAGAGAGTGACGCAGAGGCTCAGGAGAGTGATGCAAAGGCTCAAGCGAGTGATGAAGAGGCTTAGGAGAATGATGCAGAGGGTCAAGAGAGGGATGCAGAGATTGAAGAGAGTGATGCAGAGGCTCATGAGAGTGATCCAGAGGCTTAAGAGAGGGATGCCAAGGCTCAAGAGAGTGATGCAGAGGCTGTAGAGAGTGATACAGAGGCTTAAGAGAGGGATGCAGGGGCTCAAGAGAGGGATGCAGAGGCTCAAGAGTGTGATGCAGAGGCTGAAGAGAGAGATGCAGAGGCTTAAGAGAGTGATGCAGAGGCTCAAGAGAGTGATGCAGAGGCTCAAGAGAATGATGTAGAGGCTTAAGAGAGGGATGCCGAGGCTCAAGAGAATGATGCTAAGGCTCAAGAGAGTGATGCAGAGGATGAAGAGAGTGATCCAGAGGCTTAAGAAAGGGATGCAGAGGCTCAAGAGAGTGATGCAGAGGCTCAAGAGAGTGATGCAGAGGCTAAAAAGAGTGATGCAGAGGCTTAAGAGAGGGATGCAGAGGCTCAAGAGAGTGATGCAGAGGCTCAAGAGAGGGATGCAGAGGTTTAGGAGAATGATGCAGAGGCTCAAGAGAGGGATGCAGAGGCTGAAGAGAGGATGCAGAGGCTTACATGAGTGATGCAGAGGCTTTAGAGAGGGAAGCAGAGGCTCAAGAGAGTGATGCAGAGGCTGAAGAGAGAGATGCAGAGGCTTAAGAGAGTGATGCAGAGGATCAAGAGAGTGATGCAGAGGCTCAAGAGAATGATGTAGAGGCTTAAGAAAGGGATGCAGAGGCTCAGGAGAGTGATGCAGAGGCTCATGAGAGTGATGCAGAGGCTCAAGAGAGTGATACAGAGGATCAAGAGAGTGATTCAGAGGCTCAAGGGAGTGATGCAGAGGATCAAGGGAGTGATTCAGAGGCACAAGAGAGTGTTGCAGAGGATCAAGAGAGGGATTCAGAGGCTCAAGAGAGTGATGCAGAGGATCCAGAGAGTGATGCAGAGGCTCAAGAGAGTGATGCAGAGGATCAAGAGAGGGATTCAGAGGATCAAGAGAGGGATTCAGAGGCTTAAGAGAGTGATGCCGAGGCTGAAGAGAGTGTTGCAGAGGCTCAAGAAAGGGATGCAGAGGCTTAAGAGGGTGATGCAGTGGCTCAAGAGAGTGATGCAGAGGCTCAAGAGAGGGATGCAGGGGCCCATGAGAGTGATGCAGATGCTCAAGAGAGGGATGCAGAGGATGAAGAGAGTGATGCAGCGGCTCGAGAGAATGATGCAGAGGCTCAAAAGAGGGATTCAGAGGCTCAAGAGAGGGATGCAGGTGAAATCAAATTCGATGATTTTTCGTACGAAACAAAATGCAAGAAAACTTGCTTAAAATGTAATAATATGCGAAAATCTGAGATTTAAAGGCCAAATCGCGTATCGTGATACTACTTGAAATAGTATCGAAATATTGGTAAAAATGAATATATTTACGTAATATCAAACTACATGAAAAACGTGAAAAAGTCACTATTTAACCATATTTGAGGATTTTAACTTCAAATCATAGAGCGAGGTTTCGTATTATTTAGATCCAAGAAAAGACATATGACAACGTTGTTTCCAATACAAATGATAAAAATCAATGTGTTTTTAATAGAATTAACTAAAATATTCCTGATTTTCCGTTTATATTGCCGATGGAAGATGTAAACGAAAACCGCTCTATTCCGGCTGCAACGTCGATATGTGCAATAAAAACAGAACTTCTCCCCTTTTCAATATCTTACTCAGTATTTTCCCTCTCTTGAGCCTCTGCATCACTCTCTCAAGCCTCTGCATCACTCTCATGAGCCTCTACATCATTCTCTTGAGCCTCTGCATCCCTCTCTTAAGCCTCTACATCATTCTCTTGAGCCTCTGCATCGCTCTCATGAGCCTCTGCATCCCTCGCTTAAGCCTCTGCATCTCTCTCTTCAGCCTCTGCATCACTCTCTTGACCCTCTGCATCACTCTCTTGAGCCTCTGCATCCCTCTCTTGAACCTCTGCATCACTCTCTTGAGCCTCTGCATCACCCTCTTAAGCCTCTGCATCCCTTTTCTGAGCCTCTGCATCACTTTCTTAAGCCTCTGCATCCCTTTTTTGAGCGTCTGCATCACTCTCTTGAACTCGTGAATCCCTCTCATGAGCCTTTGCATCTATCTCCTGAGTCTTTGCATCACTCTCTTAAGCCTCTGCATTCCTCTCTTGAGATTCTGCGTCACTCTTAAGAGCATCTGCATCCCTCTCTTGTGCCTCTGCATCCCTCACTTGAGCCTTTGCATCCCTCTCTTGAGCCCCTGCATCCCTCTCTTCAGCCTCTGCATCCCTCTCTTGAGCCTCTGCATCCCTCTCTTAAGCCACTGCATCACTCTCTTATGCCTCTGCATCACTCTCGTAAGCCTCGGAATCACTCTCTTGAGCCTCTGCATCCCTCTCATGAACTCCTGCATCCTTCTCATGAGCCTCTGCATCCCTCTCTTGAGCCTTTGCATCACTCTCTTAAGCCTCTGCATCCCTCTCTTGTGCATCTGCATACCTCTCTTGAGCCTCTGCATCCCTCTCTTGAGCCTCTGCATCCCTCTCTCAAACTTCTGCATCATTCTCTTAAGCTTCTGCATCACGCTCTTAAGCCTCTGAATCACTCTCTTGAGCTTCTGCATCACTCTATTGAGCCCCTGCATCCCTCTCTTGAGCCTCTGCATCACTCTTTTCAGCCTCTGCATCACCCTCTTAAGCCTCTGCATCCCTCTCCTTAGCCTCTACCTCACTCTCTTAAGCCTCTGCATCTCTCTCGTAAGCCTCTGAATCACTCTCTTAATCCTCTGCATCACTCTCTAGAGCCTCTACATCACTCTCTTCAGCCTTTGCATAACTCTTTTAAGTCTCTGCTTCCCTCTCTTGATCCTCTGCATCACTCATTTGAGCCTCTGCATCACTCTCTCTTTATCGTCTGCATCACTCTCTTGAGCCTCAGCATCCCTCTCTGCATCACTCTCTTCGGCCTCTGCATCACTCTCTTATGCCTCTGCTTCCCTCTCTTGGTCCTCTGCATCACTCTCTTGAACCTCTGCATCACTCTCATGATCCTTTGCTTCACTCTCTTGAGCCTCTGCATCACTCTCTTGAGCCTCTACATCACTCTCTTGAGCCTCTGTATTACTCTGTTGAGCCTCTTCATCACTCTCTTATGCCTCTGCATCTCTCTCTTCAGCCTCTGCATCACTCTCTTGAGCCTCTGCATCCCTCTCTGGAGCCTCAGCATCCCTCTCCTGAACCTCTGCAGCACTCTCTTGAGCCTCTGCATCATTCTCTTGAACCTCTGCATCCCTCTCTTCAGCTTCTGCATCACTCTCTTAAGCCTCTGATTCCCTCTCTTGATCCTCTGCATCACTCTCTTGAGCTTCTGCATCACTCTCTTGAGCTTCTGCATCCCTCTCTTGAGCCTCTGCATCACTCTCTTGAGCCTCTGCATCACCATTTTAAGCCTCTGCATCCCTTTTTTGAGCCGCTGCATCCCTTTCTTGAGCGTCTGCATCACTCTCTTGATCTCGTGAATCCCTCTCATGAGCCTTTGCATCCCTCTCCTGAGACTTTGCATCACTCTCTTAAGCCTCTGCATTCCTCTCTTGAGATTCTGCGTCACTCCTAAGAGCATCTGCATCCCTCTCTTGTGCCTCTGCATCCCTCACTTGAGCCTTTGCATCCCTCTCTTGAGCCCCTGCATCCCTCTCTTGAGCCTCTGCATCCCTCTCTTGAGCCTCTGCATCCCTCTCTTAAGCCTCTGCATCACTCTTGTAAGCCTCTGAATCACTCTCTTGAGCCTCTGAATCCTCTCTTGAACTCCTGCATCCCTCTCATGAGCCTCTGCATCCCTCTCTTGAGACTTTGCATCACTCTCTTAAGCCTCTGCATCCCTCTGTTGAGCCTCTGCATCACTCTCAAGTACTTCTGCATCCTTCTCTTGTGCATCTGCATCCCTCACTTGAGCCTCTGCATCCCTCTCTTGAGCTTCTGCATCCCTCTCTTGAGCCTCTGCATCCCTCTCTTGAGCCTCTGCATCCCTCTCTCAAGCCTTTGCATCACTCTCTTAAGCCTCTGCATCACGCTCTTAAGCCTCTGAATCACTCTCTTGAGCCTCTGCATCACTCTCTTGAGCCCCTGCATCCCTTTCTTGAGCCTCTGCATCACTCTCTTGAGCTTCTGCATAACCCTCTTAAACCTCTGCATCACTCTCTTGGGCCTCTGCATCCCTCTCCTTAGCCTCTACCTCACTCTCTTAAGCCTCTGCATCACTCTCGTAAGCCTCTGAATCACTCTCTTAAGCCTCTGCATCACTCTCTAGAGCCTCTGCATCACTCTTTTCAGCCTTTGCATAACTCTCTTAAGCCTCTGCTTCCCTCTCTTGATCCTCTGCATCACTCTCTTGAGCCTCTGCATCACTCTCTTTATCGTCTGCATCACTCTCTTGAGCCTCTGCATCCCTCTCTGCATCACTCTCTTCGGCCTCTGCATCACTCTCTGAAGCCTCTGCTTTCCTCTCTTGATCCTCTGCATCACTCTCTTGAACCTCTGCATCACTCTCATGATCCTCTGCTTCACTCTCTTGAGCCTCTGCATCACTCTCCTGAGCCTCTACATCACTCTCTTGAGCCTCTGCATCCCTCTCTGAAGCCTCAGCATCCCTCTCTTGAAGCTCTGCAGCACTCTCTTGAGCCTCTGCATCATTCTCTTGATCCTCTGCATCCCTCTCTTAAGCCTCTGCATCACTCACCTAAGCCTATGCATCACTCTCTTCAGCCTCTGCATCCCTGTCTTGAGCCTCTGCATCATTCGCTTAAGCATCTGCATCACTCTCTTGAGCCTCTGCATCACTCTCTTGAGCCTCTGCACCCCTCTCTTAAGCCTCTGCATCACTCTCTTAAGCCTCTGCATCACTCTCTTTAGCCACTGCATCACTCTCTTGAGCCTCTGCATCACTCTCTTCAGCCTCTGCATCCCTCTCTTGAGCCTCTTCATCACTTTCTTGAGCTTATGCACCACTCTCATGAGCCTCAACGAGAAACAAATAGATGATTGAAAATGAAGTATTTAAGGTTATTATCTAATCAATTATGTGTTTGTAAAATTTTTATCGTATATTTAATGAATTAATACCAATAAACTGGAAATTAACAAAAACGTGGAAAAACAGCAAAATATTGCCTAATTCGATGATATTTTGTTTATATCACATAAATAAAAAGGGGGATGATAAACGTCAAAATATACTAAATTTGATGATTTATAGTACGAAACAAAATGCAAGAAAACTTGCCTAAAATGCAATATTATGCGAAATTCTGAGATTTGAAGGCCAAATCACATATCGTGATACTACATGAAATAGTATCGAAATATTGGTAAAATGAATATTTTTCGTAATATCAAACAACATGAAAAAAGTGAAAAAAGTCACTATTATACCAAATTTGAGGATTTTATCTTCGAATCATGAAGCGAGGTTTCGTTTTATTTAGATCCAAGAAAAGACATATTACAATGTTGTTTCCAATACAAATGATAAAAATCAATGTGGTTTAATTAGAATGAACTAAAATGTTCCTGATTTTCCGTTTATATTACCGATGGAAGATGTACACATAAAACCGCTCTAATCCGGCTGAAATGTCGATATATTCAATAAAACAGAAATTCTCCCCTTTTCAATATCTTATCAAGTACTTTAACGAGAAACAAATAGTCGATTGAAAATGAAGTATTTAAGGTTAATTTCTAATCAATTATGTGTTCGCATCATTTTTATCATATATATTAATGAATTAATAACAATAAACTGAAAATTTACAAAAACGTGGAAAAACAGTAAAATATTGCCTAATTCGATGATATTTTGTTTATATCACATAAAGGAAAAGGGAGATGATAAACGTCAAAATATTACTAAATTCGATGCTTTTTAGTACGAAACAAAATGCAAGAAAATTGACTTAAAATGCAATATTATTCGAAATTTTGAGATTTGAAGGCCAAATCACATATCGTGATACTACATGAAATAGTATCAAAATATTGGTTAAAATGAGTCTATTTACGTAATATAAAACTACATGAAAAACGTGCAAAGAGTCACTATTATAGCAAATTTGAGGTTTTATCTTCGAATCATAAAGCGAGGTTTCGTATTATTTAGATCCAAGAAAAGACATATGACAATGTTGTTTCCAATACAAATGATAAAAACCAATGTGTTACCATTAGAATATACTAAAATGTTCCTGATTTTCCGTTTATATTACCGATGGAAGATATACACGTAAAACCGTTCTATTCCGGCTGAAACGTCGATATATGCAATAAAAACCGAACTTCTCCCCTTTTCAATATGTTTCTCAGTATTTCAACGAGAAACAAATAGATGATTGAAAATGAAGTATATAAGGTTATTATCTAATCAATTATGTGTTTGTATCCTTTTTATCGTATATTTAATGAATTGATAACAATAAACTGAAAATTCACAAAAACGTGGAAAAACAGCAAAATATTGCCTAATTCGATTATATTTTGTTTATATCACATAAAGGAAAAGGGGGATGATAAACGTCAAAATATTACTAAATTCAATGATTTTTAGTACAAAAACATGCTTAAAATGTAAAATATGCGAAATACTGAGATTTGAAGACCAAATCACATATCGTGATTCAACATGAAATAGTATCGAAATATTGGTAAAATGAATATTTTTACGTAATATCAAACTACAAAAAAAAACGTGAAAAAGAGTCACTATTATACCAAATTTGAGGTTTTATCTTCGAATCATAAAGCGAGGTTTCGTATTATTTAGATCCAAGAAAAGACATATGACAATGTTGTTTCCAATACAAATGATAAAAACCAATGTGTTACCATTAGAATGAACTAAAATGTTCCTGATTTTCCGTTTATATTACCGATGGAAGATATACACGTAAAACCGCTCTATTCCTGCTGAAACGTCGATATATGCAATAAAAACCGAACTTCTTCCCTTTTCAATATTTTACTCAATATTTCAACGAGAAACAAATAGATGATTGAAAATGAAGTATTTAAGGATATTATCTAATCAATTATGTGTTTGTATCCTTTTTATCGTATATTTAATGAATTGATAACAATAAACTGGAAATTCACAAAAACGTGGAAAAACAGCAAAAAATTGCCTAATTCGATGATATTTTGTTTATATCACATAACGGAAAAGGGGGGATGATAAACGTGAAAATATTGCTAAATTCGATGATTTATAGTACGAAACAAAATGCAAGAAAACTTGCTTAAAATGCAATATTATGCGAAATTCTGAGATTTGAAGGCCAAATCACATATCGTGATACTACATGAAATAGTATCGAAATATTGGTAAGAATGAGTCTATTTACGTAATATAAAACTACATGAAAACGTGAAAAAGTCACTATTTTACCATATTTGAGGATTTTAACTTCAAATCACAGAGCGAGGTTTCGTATTATTTAGAATCAAGAAAAGACATATGACAATGTTGTTTCCAATACAAATGATATAAATCAATGTGTTTTCATTAGAATTAACTAAAATGTTCCTGATTTTCCGTTTATATTACCGATGGAAAATGTACACGTAAAACCGCTCTATTCCGGCTGAAACGTCGATATATGCAATAAAAACCGAACTTCTTCTCTTTTCAATATTTTGCTCAGTATTTCAACGAGAAACAAATAGATGATTGAAGATGAAGTATTTAAGGTTATTATCTAATCAATTATGTGTTTGTATCATTTTTATCGTATATATAATGAATTAATAACAATAAACTGGAAATTCACAAAAACGTGGAAAAACAGCAAAAAATAGCCTAATTCGATGATATTTTGTTTATATCACATAAAGGAAAAGGGGGGATGATAAACGTGAAAATATTACTAAATTTCTATGATTTATAGTACGAAACAAAATGCAAGAAAACTTTTCTTAAAATGCAATATTATGCGAAATTCTGAGATTTGAAGGCCAAATCACATATCGTGATACTACATGAAATAGTATCGAAATATTGGTAAAAATGAGTCTATTTACGTAATATAAAACTACATGAAAAACGCGCAAAGAGTCACTATTATACCAAATTTGAGGTTTTATCTTCGAATCATAAAGTGAGGTTTCGTATTATTTAGATCCAAGAAAAGACATATGACAATGTTGTTTCCAATACAAATGATAAAAATCAATGTGTTTCCATTAGAAATAACTAAAATGTTCCTGATTTTCCGTTTATATTACCGACGGAAGATGTATACATAAAATCGCTCTAATCCGGCGGAAACGTCGATATATACAATAAAAACAGAAATTCTCCCTTTTTCAATATCTTAACAAGTATTTTAACGAGAAACAAATAGTTGATTGAAAATGAGGTATTTAAGGTTAATTTCTATTCAATTATGTGTTTGCATCATTTTTATCGTATATTTAATGAATTAATAACAATAAACTGAAAATTTACAAAAACGTGGAAAAACAGCATAATATTGCCTAATTCGATGATATTTTGTTTATATCACATAAAGGAAAAGTGAGATGATAAACGTCAAAATATTCCTAAATTCGATGATTTTTAGTACGAAACAAAATGCAAGAAAACTTGCTTAAAATGCAATATTATGCGAAATTCTGAGATTTGAAGGCCAAATCACATATCGTGATACTACATGAAATAGTATCGAAATATTGGTAAAAATGAGTCTATTTACGTAATATAAAATTACATGAAAAACATGCAAAGAGTCACTATTGTACCAAATTTGAGGTTTTATCTTCGAATCATATAGCGAGGTTTCGTATTATTTAGATCCAAGAAAAGACATATGACAATGTTGTTTCCAATACAAATGATAAAAACCAATGTGTTACCATTAGAATATACTAAAATGTTCCTGATTTTCCGTTTATATTACCGATGGAAGATATACACGTAAAACCGTTCTATTCCGGCTGAAACGTCGATATATGCAATAAAAACCGAACTTCTCCCCTTTTCAATATGTTTCTCAGTATTTCAACGAGAAACAAATAGATGATTGAAAATGAAGTATATAAGGTTATTATCTAATCAATTATGTGTTTGTATCCTTTTTATCGTATATTTAATGAATTGATAACAATAAACTGAAAATTCACAAAAACGTGGAAAAACAGCAAAATATTGCCTAATTCGATTATATTTTGTTTATATCACATAAAGGAAAAGGGGGATGATAAACGTCAAAATATTACTAAATTCAATGATTTTTAGTACAAAAACATGCTTAAAATGCAAAATATGCGAAATACTGAGATTTGAAGACCAAATCACATATCGTGATACAACATGAAATAGTATCGAAATATTGGTAAAATGAATATATTTGCGTAATATCAAACTACAAAAAAAACGTGAAAAGAGTCACTATTATACCAAATTTGAGGTTTTATCTTCGAATCATAAAGCGAGGTTTCGTATTATTTAGATCCAAGAAAAGACATATGACAATGTTGTTTCCAATACAAATGATAAAAACCAATGTGTTACCATTAGTATGAACTAAAATGTTCCTGATTTTCCGTTTATATTACCGATGGAAGATATACACGTAAAACCGCTCTATTCCTGCTGAAACTTCGATATATGCAATAAAAACCGAACTTCTTCCCTTTTCAATATTTTACTCAGTATTTCAACGAGAAACAAATAGATGATTGAAGATGAAGTATTTAAGGTTATTATCTAATCAATTATGTGTTTGTATCATTTTTATCGTATATATAATGAATTAATAACAATAAACTGGAAATTCACAAAAACGTTAAAAAACAGCAAAAAATTGCCTAATTCGATGATATTTTGTTTATATCACATAAAGAAAAAGGGGGGATGATAAACGTGAAAATATTACTAAATTAAATGATTTATAGTACGAAACAAAATGCAAGAAAACTTTTCTTAAAATGCAATATTATGCAAAATTCTGAGATTTGAAGGCCAAATCATATATCGTGATACTACATGAAAAAGTATCGAAATATTGGTAAAAATGAATATATTTACGTAATATCAAACTACATGAAAAACGTGAAAAAAATCACTATTATACCAAATTTGAGGTTTTAACTTCGAATCATAAAGCGAGGTTTCGTATTATTTAGATCCAAGAAAAGACACATGACAATGTTGTTTCCAATACAAATGATAAAAATCAATGTGTTTACATTAGAATGAACTAAAATGTTCCTGATTTTTCGTTTATATTACCGACAGAAGATGTACACGTAAAACCGTTCTAATCCGGCTGAAACCTCGATATATGCAATGAAAACCGAACTTCTCCTCTTTTCAATATCTTATCAAGTATTTTAACGAGAAAGAAATAGTTGATTGAAAACGAAGTATTTAAGTTTATCATCTAATCAATTATGCGTTTGTATCATTTTTATCGTATATTTAATGAATTAATACCAATAAACTGGAAATTCACAAAAACGTGGAAAAACAGCAAAATATTGCCTAATTCGATAATATTTTGTTTATATCACATAAAGGAAAAGTGAGATGATAAACGTCAAAATATTACTAAATTCGATGATTTTTAGTACGAAACAAAATGCAAGAAAACTTGCTTAAAATGCAATATTATGCGAAATTCTGAAATTTGTAGGCCAAATCACATATCGTGATACTACATGAAATAGTATCGAAATATTGGTAAAAATGAGTCTATTTACGTAATATAAAACTACATGAAAAACGTGAAAAAGTCACTATTTTACCATATTTGAGGATTTTAACTTCAAATCACAGAGCGAGGTTTCGTATTATTTTGAATCAAGAAAAGACATATGACAATGTTGTTTCCAATACAAATGATATAAATCAATGTGTTTTCATTAGAATTAACTAAAATGTTCCTGATTTTCCGTTTATATTACAGGTGGATGATGTACACGTAAAACCGCTCTATTCCGGCTGAAACGTCGATATATGCAATAAAAACCGAACTTCTTCCCTTTTCAATATTTTGCTCAGTATTTCAACGAGAAACAAATACTTGATTGAAAATGAAGTATTTAAGGATATTATCTAATCAATTATGTGTTTGTATCCTTTTTATCGTATATTTAATGAATTGATAACAATAAACTGGAAATTCACAAAAACGTGGAAAAACAGCAAAAAATTGCCTAATTCGATTATATTTTGTTTATATCACATAAAAGAAAAGGGGGATGATAAACGTCAAAATATTACTAAATTCAATGATTTTTAGTACGAAAACATGCTTAAAATGCAAAATATGCGAAATACTGAGATTTGAAGACCAAATCACATATCGTGATACAACATGAAATAGTATCGAAATATTGGTAAAATGAATATATTTACGTAATATCAAACTACAAAAAAACGTGAAAAAGTCACTATTATATCAAATTTGAGGATTTTATCTTCGAATCATAGAGCGAAGTTTCGTATTATTTAGATCCAAGAAAAGACATATGACAATGTTGTTTCCAATACAAATGATAAAAATCAATATGTTTTCATTAGAATTAACTAAAATGTTCCTGATTTTCCGTTTATATTACCGACGGAAGATGTATACATAAAACCGCTCTAATCCGGCGGAAACGTCGATATATGCAATAAAAACAGAAATTCTCCCTTTTTCAATATCTTAACAAGTATTTTAACGAGAAACAAATAGTTTATTGAAAATGAGGTATTTAAGGTTAATTTCTATTCAATTATGTGTTTGCATCATTTTTATCGTATATTTAATGAATTAATAACAATAAACTGAAAATTTACAAAAACGTGTAAAAACAGCATAATATTGCCTAATTCGATGATATTTTCTTTATATCACGTAAAGGAAAAGTGAGATGATAAACGTCAAAATATTGCTAAATTCGATGATTTTTAGTACGAAACAAAATGCAAGAAAACTTGCTAAAAATGCAATATTATACGAAATTCTGAGATTTGAAGGCTAAATCACATATCGTGATACTACATGAAATAGTATCGAAATATTGGTAAAAATGAATATATTTACGTAATATAAAACTACATGAAAAACGTGAAAAGAGTCACTATTATACCAAATTTGAGGTTTTAACTTCGAATCATAGAGCGAGGTTTCGTATTATTTAGATCCAAGAAAAGACATATGACAATGTTGTTTCCAATACAAATAATAAAAACCAATGTGTTACCATTAGAATGAACTAAAATGTTCCTGATTTTCCGTTTATATTACCGATGGAAGATGTACACGTAAAACCACTCTATTCCAGATGAAACGTCGATATATGCAATAAAAACCGAACTTCTCCCCTTTTCAATATGTTTCTCAGTATTTCAACGAGAAACAAATAGATGATTGAAAATGAAATATTTAAGGTTATTATCTAATCAATTATGTGTTTGTATCCTTTTTATCGTATATTTAATGAATTGATAACAATAAACTGAAAATTCACAAAAACGTGGAAAAACAGCAAAATATTGCCTAATTCAATTATATTTTGTTTAGATCCAAGAAAAGACATATGACAATGTTGTTTCCAATACAAATGATAAAAATTAATGTGTTTTCATTAGAATGAACTAAAATGTTCCTGATTTTCCGTTTATATTACCGATGGAAGATGTAACCTTAAAACCGGTCTATTCCATCTGAAACGTCGATATATGCAATAAAAACCGAACTTCTCCCCTTTTCAATATCTTACTCAGTATTTCGACGAGAAACAAATAGATGATTGAAAATGAAGTATTTAAGGTTATTATCTAATCAATTACGTGTTTGCATCATTTTTATCGTATATTTTATGAATTAATAACAATAAACTGGATATTCACAAAAACGTGGAAAGACGGCAAAATATTGCCTATTTCGATGATATTTTGTTTAAATCACATAAAGGAAAAGGGGATGACAAGCGTCAAAATATTGCCAAATTCGATGATGTTGAGTGCGAAACAAAATGCAAGAAAACTTGCTTAAAATGCAATATTATCCAAAATTCTAAGATATGAAGGTAAAATCACATATCGTGATACTATATGAAATAGTATCGAAATATTGGTAAAAATGAATATATTTACGTAATATCAAACTACATAAAAAACGTGAAAAAGTCACTATTATAAAAAATTTGAGGATTTTAACTTCGAATCTTAAAGCGAGGTTTCATATTATTTAGATCCAAGAAAAGACATATGACAATGTTGTTTCCAATACAAATGATAAAAATCAATGTGTTTTCATTAGAATGAACTAAAATGTTCCTGATTTTCCGTTTATATTACCGATGGAAGATGTACACGTAAAACCGCAGAATTCCGGCTGAAACGTCGATATATGCAATAAAAACCGAACTTCTCCCCTTTTCAATATCTTACTCAGTATTTCAACGAGAAACAAATAGATGATTGAAGATGAAGTATTTAAGTTTATTATCTAATCAATTACATGTTTGCATCTCTTTTATCGTATATTTAATGAATTAATTCCAATAAACTTAAAATTCACAGAAACGTGGAAAAACGGCAAAATATTGCCTAATTCGATGATATTTTGTTTAAATCACATAAAGGAAAAGGGGATGATAAACGTCAAAATATTGCTAAATTCGTTAATTTTTAGTACGAAACAAAATGCAAGAATTTTGCTTAAAAATGCATCATTTGCGAAATTTTGAGATTTGAAAGCCAAATCACATATCGTGAGAAAACATGAAGTAGTATCGATATATTGGTAAAAACGAATATATTTACGTAAAATCACACCACATGAAAAACGTGAAAAAAGTCACTGTTTTACCATATTTGAGGATTTTAACTTCAAATCATAGAGCAAGGTTTCGTTTTATTTAGAACCAAGAAAAAGACATATGACAATGTTGTTTCCAATACAAATGATAAAAATCAATGTGTTTCCATTAGAAATAACTAAAATGTTCCTGATTTTCCGTTTATATTACCGACGGAAGATGTATACATAAAACCGCTCTAATCCGGCGGAAACGTCGATATATACAATAAAAACAGAAATTCTCCCTTTTTCAATATCTTAACAAGTATTTTAACGAGAAACAAATAGTTGATTGAAAATGAGGTATTTAAGGTTAATTTCTATTCAATTATGTGTTTGCATCATTTTTATCGTATATTTAATGAATTAATAACAATAAACTGAAAATTTACAAAAACGTGGAAAAAACAGCATAATATTGCCTAATTCGATGATATTTTGTTTATATCACATAAAGGAAAAGTGAGATGATAAACGTCAAAATATTCCTAAATTCGATGATTTTTAGTACGAAACAAAATGCAAGAAAACTTGCTTAAAATGCAATATTATGCGAAATTCTGAGATTTGAAGGCCAAATCACATATCGTGATACTACATGAAATAGTATCGAAATATTGGTAAAAATGAGTCTATTTACGTAATATAAAATTACATGAAAAACATGCAAAGAGTCACTATTATACCAAATTTGAGGTTTTATTTTCGAATCATAAAGCGAGGTTTCGTATTATTTAGATCCAAGAAAAGACATATGACAATGTTGTTTCCAATACAAATGATAAAAATCAATGTGTTACCATTAGTATGAACTAAAATGTTCCTGATTTTCCGTTTATATTACCGATGGAAGATATACACGTAAAACCGTTCTATTCCGGCTGAAACGTCGATATATGCAATAAAATCCGAACTTCTCCCCTTTTCAATATGTGTCTCAGTATTTCAACGAGAAACAAATAGATGATTGAAAATGAAGTATATAAGGTTATTATCTAATCAATTATGTGTTTGTATCCTTTTTATCGTATATTTAATGAATTGATAACAATAAACTGAAAATTCACAAAAACGTGGAAAAACAGCAAAATATTGCCTAATTCGATTATATTTTGTTTATATCACATAAAGGCAAAGGGGGATGATAAACGTCAAAATATTACTAAATTCAATGATTTTTAGTACAAAAACATGCTTAAAATGCAAAATATGCGAAATACTGAGATTTGAAGACCAAATCACATATCGTGATAAAACATGAAATAGTATCGAAATATTGGTAAAATGAATATATTTGCGTAATATCAAACTACAAAAAAAACGTGAAAAGAGTCACTATTATACCAAATTTGAGGTTTTATCTTCGAATCATAAAGCGATGTTTCGTATTATTTAGATCCAAGAAAAGACATATGACAATGTTGTTTCCAATACAAATGATAAAACCAATGTGTTACCATTAGTATGAACTAAAATGTTCCTGATTTTCCGTTTATATTACCGATGGAAGATATACACGTAAAACCGCTCTATTCCTGCTGAAACGTCGATATATGCAATAAAAACCGAACTTCTTCCCTTTTCAATATTTTACTCAGTATTTCAACGAGAAACAAATAGATGATTGAAGATGAAGTATTTAAAGTTATTATCTAATCAATTATGTGTTTGTATCATTTTTATCGTATATATAATGAATTAATAACAATAAACTGGAAATTCACAAAAACGTGAAAAAACAGCAAAAAATTGCCTAATTCGATGATATTTTGTTTATATCACATAAAGAAAAAGGGGGGATGATAAACGTGAAAATATTACTAAATTCAATGATTTATAGTACGAAACAAAATGCAAGAAAACTTTTCTTAAAATGCAATATTATGCAAAATTCTGAGATTTGAAGGCCAAATCATATATCCTGATACTACATGAAAAAGTATCGAAATATTGGTAAAAATGAATATATTTACGTAATATCAAACTACATGAAAAACGTGAAAAAATTCACTATTATACCAAATTTGAGGTTTTAACTTCGAATCATAAAGCGAGGTTTCGTATTATTTAGATCCAAGAAAAGACACATGACAATGTTGTTTCCAATACAAATGATAAAAATCAATGTGTTTTCATTAGAATGAACTAAAATGTTCCTGATTTTTCGTTTATATTACCGACAGAAGATGTAAATACCAATAAACTGGAAATTCACAAAAACGTGGAAAAACAGCAAAATATTGCCTAATTCGATAATATTTTGTTTATATCACATAAAGGAAAAGTGAGATGATAAACGTCAAAATATTACTAAATTCGATGATTTTTAGTACGAAACAAAATGCAAGAAAACTTGCTTAAAATGCAATATTATGCGAAATTCTGAGATTTGAAGGCCAAATCACATATCGTGATACTACATGAAATAGTATCGAAATATTGGTAAAAATTAGTCTATTTACGTAATATAAAACTACATGAAAAACGCGCAAAGAGTCACTATTATACCAAATTTGAGGTTTTATCTTCGAATCATAAAGTGAGGTTTCGTATTATTTAGATCCAAGAAAAGACATATGACAATGTTGTTTCCAATACAAATGATAAAAACCAATGTGTTACCATTAGAATGAACTAAAATGTTCCTGATTTTCCGTTTATATTACCGATGGAAGATATACATGTAAAACCGCTCTATTCCGGCTGAAACGTCGATATATGCAATAAAAACCGAACTTCTCCCCTTTTCAATATGTTTCTCAGTATTTCAACGAGAAACAAATAGATGATTGAAAATGAAGTATATAAGGTTATTATCTAATCAATTATGTGTTTGTATCCCTTTTATCGTATATTTAATGAATTGATAACAATAAACTGAAAATTCACAAAAACGTGGAAAAACAGCAAAATATTGCCTAATTCGATTATATTTTGTTTATATCACATAAAGGAAAAGGGGGATGATAAACGTCAAAATATTACTAAATTCAATGATTTTTAGTACGAAAACATGCTTAAAATGCAAAATATGCGAAATACTGAGATATGAAGACCAAATCACATATCGTGATACAACATGAAATAGTATCGAAATATTGGTAAAATGAATATATTTACGTAATATCAAACTACAAAAAAAACGTGAAAAAGTCACTATTATATCAAATTTGAGGATTTTATCTTCGAATCATAGAGCGAGGTTTCGTATTATTTAGATCCAAGAAAAGACATATGACAATGTTGTTTCCAATACAAATGATAAAAATCAATATGTTTTCATTAGAATTAACTAAAATGTTCCTGATTTTCCGTTTATATTACCGACGGAAGATGAATTCATAAAACCGCTCTAATCCGGCGGAAACGTCGATATATGCAATAAAAACAGAAATTCTCCCTTTTTCAATATCTTAACAAGTATTTTAACGAGAAACAAATAGTTTATTGAAAATGAGGTATTTAAGGTTAATTTCTATTCAATTATGTGTTTGCATCATTTTTATCGTATATTTAATGAATTAATAACAATAAACTGAAAATTTACAAAAACGTGTAAAAGCAGCATAATATTGCCTAATTCGATGATATTTTGTTTATATCACGTAAAGGAAAAGTGAGATGATAAACGTCAAAATATTGCTAAATTCGATGATTTTTAGTACGAAACAAAATGCAAGAAAACTTGCTAAATATGCAATATTATACGAAATTCTGAGATTTGAAGGCTAAATCACATATCGTGATACTACATGAAATAGTATCGAAATATTGGTAAAAATGAATATATTTACGTAATATAAAACTACATGAAAAACGTGAAAAGAGTCACTATTATACCAAATTTGAGGTTTTAACTTCGAATCATAGAGCGAGGTTTCGTATTATTTAGATCCAAGAAAAGACATATGACAATGTTGTTTCCAATACAAATAATAAAACCAATGTGTTACCATTAGAATGAACTAAAATGTTCCTGATTTTCCGTTTATATTACCGATGGAAGATGTACACGTAAAACCACTCTATTCCGGCTGAAACGTCGATATATGCAATAAAAACCGAACTTCTCCCCTTTTCAATATGTTTCTCAGTATTTCAACGAGAAACAAATAGATGATTGAAAATGAAGTATTTAAGGTTATTATCTAATCAATTATGTGTTTGTATCCTTTTTATCGTATATTTAATGAATTGATAACAATAAACTGAAAATTCACAAAAACGTGGAAAAACAGCAAAATATTGCCTAATTCGATTATATTTTGTTTAGATCCAAGAAAAGACATATGACAATGTTGTTTCCAATACAAATGATAAAAACCAATGCGTTTTCATTAGAATTAACTAAAATGTTCCTGATTTTTCGTTTATATTACCGATGGAAGATGTACACGTAAAACCGCTCTATTCTGGCTGAAACGTCGATATATGCAATAAAAACCGAACTTCTCCCCTTTTCAATATCTTACTCAGTATTTCAACGAGAAACAAATAGATGATTGAAAATGAAGTATTTAAGATTATTATCTAATCAATTATGTGTTTGTATAATTTTTATCGTATATTTAATGAATTAATACCAATAAACTGGAAATTAACAAAAACGTGGAAAAACAGCAAAATATTGCCTAATTCGATGATATTTTGTTTATATCACATAAGTAAAAAGGGGGGATGATAAAGGTCAAAATATACTAAATTTTATGATTTATAGTACGAAACAAAATGCAAGAAAACTTGCCTAAAATGCAATATTATGCGAAATTCTGAGATTTGAAGGCCAAATCACATATCGTGATACTACATGAAATAGTATCGAAATATTGGTAAAAATGAATATATTTTCGTAATATCAAACAACATGAAAAACGTGAAAAAAGTCACTATTACACCAAATTTGAGGATTTTATCTTCGAATCATAAAGCGAGGTTTCGTATTATTTAGATCCAAGAAAAGACATATGACAATGTTGTTTCCAATACAAATGATAAAAATCAATGTGGTTTCATTAGAATGAACTAAAATGTTCCTGATTTTCCGTTTATATTACCGATGGAAGATGTAACCGTAAAACCGGTCTATTCCAGCTGAAACGTCGATATATGCAATAAAAACCGAACTTCTCCCCTTTTCAATATCTTACTCAGTATTTCAACGAGAAACAAATAGATGATTGAAAATGAAGTATTTAAGGTTATTATCTAATCAATTACGTGTTTGCATCATTTTTATCGTATATTTTATGAATTAATAACAATAAACTGGATATTCACAAAAACGTGGAAAGACGGCAAAATATTGCCTATTTCGATGATACTTTGTTTAAATCACATAAAGGAAAAGGGGATGACAAGCGTCAAAATATTGCTAAATTCGATGATGTTGAGTGCGAAACAAAATGCAAGAAAACTTGCTTAAAACGCAATATTATCCAAATTCTAAGATATGAAGGTCAAATCACATATCGTGATACTATATGAAATAGTATCGAAATATTGGTAAAAATGAATATATTTACGTAATATCAAACTACATAAAAAACGTGAAAAAGTCACTATTATAAAACAATTTGAGGATTTTAACTTCGAATCTTAAAGCGAGGTTTCGTATTATTTAGATCCAAGAAAAGACATATGACAATGTTGTTTCCAATACAAATGATAAAAATCAATGTGTTTTCATTAGAATGAACTAAAATGTTCCTGATTTTCCGTTAATTTTACCGATGGAAGATGTACACGTAAAACCGCACAATTCCGGCTGAAACGTCGATATATGCAATAAAAACCGAACTTCTCCCCTTTTCAATATCTTACTCAGTATTTCAATGAGAAACAAATAGATGATTGAAGATGAAGTATTTAAGTTTATTATCTAATCAATTACATGTTTGCATCTCTTTTATCGTTAATTTAATGAATTAATTCCAATAAACTGAAAATTCACAGAAACGTGGAAAAACGGCAAAATATTGCCTAATTCGATGATATTTTGTTTAAGTCACATAAAGGAAAAGGGGATGATAAACGTCAAAATATTGCTAAATTCGTTAATTTTTAGGTCGAAACAAAATGCAAGAAACTTGCTTAAAAATGCAACATTTGCGAAATTTTGAGATTTGAAGGCCAAATCTCATATCGTGAGAAAACATGAAGTAGTATCGATATATTGGTAAAAACGAATATATTTACGTAAAATCACACCACATGAAAAAAGCCTCTGCATCACTCTCTTGATCCTCTGCATAACTCTCTTGAGTCTCTGCATCACTCTCTTGAGCCACTGCATCCCTCTCTTGAGCCTCTGCATAACTCTCTTGAGTCTCTGAATCCCTCTCTTGAGCCTCTGAATCCCTCTCGTAAGCCTCTGCATCACTCACTTTAGCCTCTGCATCACTTTCGTAAGCCTCTGAATCACTCTCATGAGCCCCTGCATCCCTCTCATGGGCCTCTCCATAACTCCCTTGTGTCTCTGAATCCCTCTCTTGAGCCTCTGAATCCCTCTCTTGAGCCTCTGAATCCCTCTCGTAAGCCTCTGCATCACTCACTTTAGCCTCTGCATCACTTTCGTAAGCCTCTGAATCACTCTCTTGAGCCTCTGCATCCCTCTCTTGAGCCTCTGCATCCCTCTCTTGAACTCCTGCAACCCTCTCTTGAGCTTTTCATGTAGTTCGATATTACGTAAATATATTCATTTTTACCAATATTTCGATACTATTTCATGTAGGATCACGATATGTGATTTGGCATTCAAATGTTAGAATTTCGCATAATATTGCATTTTAATCAAGTTTTCTTGCATTTTGTTTCGTACGTAGACCCATGGAGAAGTGAAGGAAGACCCAGGCTTACCTTTTAACAATAACTTCCCCTGAGTCTTAGAATTTAGCAATATTTTGACGTTTATCATCTCCTTTTCCTTTATGTGATTTAAACAAAATATCATCGAATTAGGCAATATTTTGCCGTTTTTCCACGTTTTTGTGAATTTTCAGTCTATGGGTATTAATTCATTATATATACGATAAAAATGATGCAAACACATAATTGATTAGATAATAACCTTAAATACTTCATTTTCAATCAATCATCTAATGAGTCACAGATTCTCTCGAGATATTTTGTTGTGTGGGGCTATGAAGTCAGCTCGAGGTGTAACGAAAGACAGCGTTCAACTTAACAAAACAATTTATTCAACAAAGTACTAACTACTACAACAACAACGAAAACCTAGGACCTGGACCTGCCTTACCCTGCCTAGTCAATAACGGCTTCTCCAATGGTTTCGTCGAAGACATCATAAGAAGAAAAGTGGAAAGCCATGCAACCTCTGAAGAGACAACTAACACAACACCTATACCCCCTATTAGACTATTTTACAGGAACTTCTTTTCCACAGCTCATAAAACGGAGGAAAGGGTCCTGAAAGATATTGTTAATAGAAACGTTATCCCTACAGACAAAAATCAGAGGATACAACTGACGATTTACTATAAAACCAGAAAAACGGCCAGCCTACTCATGAGAAACTCTCCAGACACAAAACAGAACGCTTTAAAAGAGACTAACGTCGTCTATGCCTTCAAATGCCCTCTTGGGGACTGTAAGATCAAAAAAACCCAGTATATTGGCAAGACAACAACATCTCTTTCTAGGCGTTTAACGATGCATAAGCAACAGGGCTCCATTAAGGAACATATAATCTCTTCCCACAACCAAACCATCGCCAGAGAAATCCCAGTAAACAACACAGAAATCATCGATAGATACAGCGATAGCAGGCGGCTTGACGTTTGCGAGGCACTACACATCAAGAAGTCAACACCAGCAATCAACAGCCAATTATTGCACAACTATATTCTACCCACCTCACGACTCCGCTCCAAAACAGAAGCATCAAGAAATATGGACCAATAGGCTTTCTACAAACACTTCTATTCAATATCCAATGTTTCGTGTTCTGTCTTGTGTTGATGAAATTAATACCCTATTAATACCACTTCTTGTTCTGTCTTGTGTTGATGAAATTAATACCCTATTAATGCCACATATTGTTCTGTCTTGTGTTAATGCCACATCACCCCTTCCACCTCACTCAAATGTAGATATAAAATCGGAGATGCGTAAGTTCTATTCAGTTGTGTATTTGTGAACTAAAGTCTTTGAAAATGTAATAAGTTTTACGAAACGCGCTCGTGTCGCGTCAGACTAGAAATAAAAATGAATTTTGGAGAATTGATTTTTGATTTACCTCCAACAGTGAAAAGAAATGTACGAAAGATTGAGAAAATTCGTGTTAGAATTATTAATCTTACTTTTTCGGTCATATTTAATAATATATGTCTACAGGAAAGACTGCTACCAAAATATACTAATATATATATACATATATATATATATATATATATATATATATATATATATATATATATATATATATATATATATATATATATATATATATATATATATATATATATATATATATATATATATATATATATATATATATATATATATATATATATATATATATATATATATATATATATATATATATATATATATATGTCGTACCTAGTAGCCAGAACTCACTTCTCAGCCTACTATTCAAGGCCCGATTTGCCTAATAAGCCAAGTTTTCCTGAATTAATATATTTACTATATTTTTTCATATGAAAGGATAAAGCAACCCTTTTCTCTATGTATGAGGTCAATTTTTTTTTATTGGAGTTAAAATTAACGTAGATATATGACCGAACCTAACCAACCCTACCTAACCTAACCTAACCTGTATTTATTGGTAAGGTTAGGTTAGGTAGCCAAAAAAAGCTAGGTTAGGTTAGGTTAGGTAGGTTAGGTAGACGAAAAAACATTAATTCATGAAAACTTGGCTTATTAGGCAAATCGGGCCTTGAATAGTAGGCTGAGAAGTGCGTTCTGGCTATTAGGTACGACATATATATATATATATATATATATATATATATATATATATATATATATATATATATATATATATATATATATATATATATATATATATATATATATATATATATATATATATATATATATATATATATATATATATATATATATATACTGATATATATATATATATATATCAGTATAAATGTTCCTTGATACACAACAATGATCAATCGATCACCCTATCAGTCCTAAAACACATACATCTGTAGGTAATCCAACCTACGTCTGTAACTCTATGCTTCAGAGTTACAGACGTAGGCACTCCTCGGCACAAGAACGGCAAACAATCACTCACCTTTCACTGCGCCTTGCACCCTAAGGACAACCAAACACTCTATCACTTCCCTACAAGTAATCCTTTAGAACTTCCCTTCCATATCTGGAAGTTCACTACCCTGATCTCTTCAGGAACTACCAGGATCCTCTGCAGCTCCTCCTGGCTGCTACACCATGAAGTTTTCCTTGGGCAACTATAGTGCTTCACTACCTCTACTAGGGTCCTCCACAGCTCTCCTGGCTGCTACACCATGAAGTTTCCTCGAACAACTATGGTGCTTCACCACCTCTACAGAAGCACGTGACACTCCTCTTCACTGCTTCAGCCGGAATAGAGATGTTTTCGTGCACATCTTCCATCGGTAATATATACGGAAAATCAGTTTTTTTTTTTGTTATATTATATATACGATAAAAATGATGCAAACACATAATTGATTAGAAATTAACCTTAAATACTTCATTTTCAATCAACTATTTGTTTCTCGTTAAGATACTGAGTAAGATATTGAAAAGGGGAGAAGTTCTGTTTTTATTGCATATATCGACGTTTCAGCCGGAATAGAACAGTTTTCGTGTACATCTTCCATCGGTAATATAAACGGAAAATCAAGAACATTTTAGTTAATTCTAATGAAAACACATTGTTTTTTATCATTTGTATTGGAAACAACATTGTCTTATGTCTTTTCTTGGATCTAAATAATACGAAACCTCGCTCTATGATTTGAAGTTTAAATCCTCATATATGGTAAAATAGTGACTTTTTTCACGTTTTTCATGTAGTTTGATATTACGTAAATATATTCATTTTTACCAATATTTCGATACTATTTCATGTAGTATCACAATATGTGATTTGGCCTTCAAATCTCAGAATGTCGCATAATATTGCATTTCAAGCAAGTAGTCTTGCATTTTGTTTCGTACGAAAAATCATCGAATTTAGCAATATTTTGACGTTTATCATCCCCTTTTCCTTGATTTGATGTGATTTAAACAAAATATCATCGACTTAGGCAATATTTTGCCGTTTTTCCACGTTTTGTGAATTTTCAGTTTATGGGTATTAATTCATTATATATACGATAAGAATGATGCAAACACATAATTGATTAGATAATAACCTTAAATACTTCATTTTCAATCAACTATTTGTTTCTCGTTAAAATACTGAGTAAGATATTGAAAAGGGGAGAAGTTCTGTTTTTATTGAATATATCGACGTTTCAGCCGGAATACAGATGTTTTCGTGTACATCTTCCATCGGTAATATTAACGGAAAATCAGTTTTTTTTTGTTAATTCTAATGAAAACACATTGATTTTTATCATTTGTATTGGAAACAACATTGTCATATGTATTTTTTTGGATCTAAATAATACGAAACCTCGCTCTATGATTTGAAGTTAAAATCCTCAAATATGGTTAAATAGTGACTTTTTTCACGTTTTTCATGTAGTTTGATATTACGTATATATATTAATTTTTACCAATATTTCGATACTATTTCATGTAGTATCACGATATGTGATTTGGACTTCAAATCTCAGAATTTCGCATAATATTGCATTTTAACCAAGTTTTCTTGCATTTTGTTTCGTACGAATTATCATCGAATTTAGCAATATTTTGACGTTTATCATCCCCTTTTCCTTTATGTGATTTAAACAAAATATCATCGAATTAGGCAATATTTTGCCGTTTTTACACGTTTTCGTGAATTTTCAGTTTATGGGTATTTATTCATTATATATATGATAAAAATGATGCAAACACATAATTGATTAGATAATAACCTTAAATACTTCATTTTCAATCAACTATTTGTTTCTCGTTAAAATACTGAGTAAGATATTGAAAAAGGGAGAAGTTCTGTTTTTATTATGATGAAAAATCTCACACCTACAGTCAACAAGGTGTTCATACGTGTATAAAGCATTAGTGGCAATGGGATCATCAGTAACAGTGGGACCATCAGTGGCAGTGGGATCATCAGTTATTACATCAAAATATTCTGACCATAGTAAATGGACCAAAGATCTTTACGACACCCACACTCGTCAGCGACAACAGTCACCGCGCATGACAAGTTTAAGCAGTTAGGGGCATTGGTTCTGGTTCGAGTACAATTATGGCGCTGTAGAGCTTCCCTAATTAAAGATGCAGTTGTAAGAGAAGTGAAGTTACTCCACGTGTGTAGTTAATCACTACTGGGAACGTGGGAGACGTTCAAGGAAGTTAGTGGCCAGGGTATGGAGAGGTGCAGAAGGGCGAGTCAAAGACGAAGCCGGATGTAATTCAATGATGAAACCGGGTGTGAGTATAACGCAGCCGGAGCAGTGGAACAGTGCCTTGCAACCCAACCACATGGTCCATCAAGGGAAGGCACAGGGCAACCTCAGGGGAGTATATATATGTAGCCTAACCACTGAAGGGTGTGAAAGGTAACCCAGCAACTGATACCAACTTCACAGTTCCCACTTGAACCAATGTGTGCCCAAACATGCTAGCTAGCTGGGCCGACTGATCTAGGTGGGCCTTGTTGAACCTCACAGAAGCTGTGCCCTCACACTGTTGCTGTTGCCCAGAGGTCTCAACCGCTGGATGGGCTCGACCACCAGATGAAGTAACGTAGGGCAATGTGTGTCTTCATGCACCATAGTTGCAGCAAGCAGGAGAGAGGAACGGAAGCCATCCACACTCGCTTGTAGACGTGTCACCTCCTGAAGGAAACCAGTCTTGACGGGGGTAAACACGTGCGTGCGTGTGTGCGTGCCACACAATCCTAGGAAGGTTAGGTTAGTTTAGTTTGTCTTTGCAATACAAGTAAAAAGTAGTTTTCCAGTTTGTCCAACTCAATAGTGTCAATTTCTGCTCTCTAATTTCGTTGTCCGTCGGTATATATACTACGGTCCTAATCGTTACTATATTTACTACCAAAGCTCCTAGGAGGATGGGCTCTGATAATGACATACTCTAATAGTGATATTAGAATATGGTGGATTATGGCCACGAGGAAGGTGTGACGTCACCTCTGGCTCCAGAATACCATACAAGTTTCATTCGCGAGCGCCAGCCCTGGCTCCAGCTCTTGGTCCACACACCCGCATATTTTGAATTGCGTAAACTAGGCAATGAAAACCCAGCAATTGGCAAGTTCAACTTAAACACAAGGCGCTTCACATTGCTAATCAGGTCGCCGTTCAATCCCCCGACCGCCCAAGTGGTTGGGTACTATTCCTTCCCTCTGTCCTATCCTAAATTCTTGTAGCCCTTCCAAGTGCTATATAGTCGTAATGGCTTGGTGCTTCATCCTGGTAATTACCTTCCTTTCACACGCTGTTATGGAAGATTGTGACGTAACGGAAGAAGTGGGAGACCAGGAGCATTACTCCACTGTAAACCTTAGCGGGGCCGAGGTATACCTTGACAACTGGTTGGTTGTTTTTGGCGTAGGTGAAGCTCTGAAATGTATGTGAGCACCACAGGTGGTCCCGGAGAAGCCTATAGTGACAACTTCTGAATTCTGGTCATAGAACAGCTCACCCACCAAGTGCCCACGTGACAGAATGTGACAGTCACTTGGCGACAGGTGACTTGCGTTCTGTCACGTGCCCAAGTGACAGAACGTAGTCTACGACCACGATGCGAGTTAAACGGTTCAGAAAGTCAACTCCCGACTTTGGGAAGGGTGTTCGTCCAGGAGAGGCGGACTTACATCCACGCCCTCGGGGAGTTTAAGATCGCTCAGATAACATGCGGACTGAAGGAAATATACCTGCTGGAGTACTGCGTGGTGTTGACACCCACCATCTTGCTACCGTGGTTTCGTTCACAGGGCAACGCAGAGAAAGGGGGAAGAACAGGGAACGCATACAGCACCAACTGGTGCCATCCAGCTCCTCGTTGAAAGTCTTCATGACTGCGATGCCCAAAAAATTATATTAGGAGTTGTACTTTTGCAGAATATCATAAGCTGTAGTCTTCTTCCCCCAGAGAGCCTATATTTCTCTCAAGCCAGTTTAAAACTTCTTTTTCAGTGAAGATTAATGTAATGTGTACTAAAAGGAATATAGTATAGTACACGAATTTTTTGTTTTAGGTGACTGGAATGTATTTATTATGGAGCGAAAATCCGTGTTAGAAGCAGTGTGAGTGTTAGAGACGTGCGACTGCCACAGACGTGCGAGTGCTAGAGACGTGAGTGCCACAGACGTCTGAGTGCCAGAGACGTGAGTGCCACACACATGCGAGTGTCACAGACGTGCGAGTTCCACAAACGTGCGAGTGTCCCAGACGTGTGAGTGCCACAGACGTGCGAGTGCCACAGACGTGCGAATGCCACAGACGTGTGAGTGCCACAGACGTGTGAGTGCCACAGACGTGTGAGTGCCACAGATGTGTGAGTGCCACAGACGTGGCACCAGAGATCCCACAGCAATGCTAATACTATTTAAATAATTGGTGCTGTCTCGTCTTTATTACTGCTCTGTACTCGCTTCCTCTTTCAGAGCAGGAGAGATGTCTGAAATAGAGGGACTACAGAGAACATATACGGCACGTATAAAAAAGAAAAAACGCCTAAATTATTGGGACCGTTTCAAAGCTCTCAAAGTGTATTCTTCTGAAAAAGAGAGGAGAGAGAGGTATCAAATAATATATACATAGAAGACAGGGAGGTCAGGTCCCAAATTTGCACAGTAGAATAACAACATACTGGAGCGAAAGATACAGAAGGAAATGCAGAATAGAACCAGTGAGGAGTAGAGATGCCATAGGCACAATCAGAGAGCACTGTCTGAGCATCAGAGGTCCACGGCTGTTCAGTATCACCCCCCCCCCTCCCCCAGCAAGCATTAGAAATATTACCGGAAAAAAGGTGGATGTATTCAAGAGGCACTTATAAAAGTTCTTGTTCGGGGAGTAGAAGAACTCTCGGAACCCTTGCCACGTATGGCCTAACCACTTGGACTGGACGGCAGAGCGACGGTTTCGCTTTATGCAGGTCATAAAGCGAAATTTATGCAGGTATTTAATGAATTAATAACATTAAACTGAAAATTCACGTAAACGTGGAAAAACGGCGAGGTTTCATATTATTTAGATCCAAGAAAAGACATATGACAATGTTGTTTCCAATACAAATGATAAAAATCAATGTGTTTTCATTAGAATTATCTAAAATGTTCCTATTTTCCGTTCATATTACCGATGGAAGATGTACACGAAAACCGCTCTATTCCTTCTGAAACGTCGATATATGCAATAAAATCAGAACTTCTCCCCTTTTCAATATCATACTCAGTATTTTAACGAGAAACAAATAGTTGATTGAAAATGAAGTATTTATGAAGTTGATTGAAGTATTTAAGGTTATTATCTAATCAATTATGTGTTTGCATCATTTTTATCATATATATAATGAATTAATACCAATAAACTGAAAATTCACAAAAACGTGGAAAAACGGCAAAATATTGCCTAATTCGATGATATTTTGTTTAAATCACATAAAGGAAAAGGGGATCATAAACGTCAAAATATTGCTAAATTCGATGATTTTTCGTACGAAACAAAATGCAAGAAAACTTGCTTAAAATGCAAATTTATGCGAAATTCTGAGATTTGAAGGCCAAATCACATATCGTTATACTACATGAAATAGTATCGAAATATTGGTAAAAATGAATATATTTTCGTAATATGAAACTACAAGAAAAACGTGAAAAAAGTCACTATATAACCATATTTGAGGATTTTAACTTCAAATCATAGAGCGAGGTTTCGTAATATTTAGATCCAAGAAAAGACATATGACAATGTTGTTTCCAATACAAATGATAAAAATCAATGTGTTTTCATTAGAATTAACTAAAATGTTCCTGATTTTCCGTTTATATTACCGATGGAAGATGTAAACGAAAACCGCTCTATTCCGGCTGAAACGTCAGGAATGCAATAAAAACATGCAATAATATATGCAATAATAATATATGCAATATGAATATGCAATAAAAACAGAACTTCTCCCCTTTTCAATATCTCACTCAGTATTTTAACGAGAAACAAATAGATGATTGAAAATGAAGTATTTAAGGTTATTATCTAATCAATTATGTGTTTGCATCATTTTTATCGTATATATAATGAATTAATACCCATAGACTGAAAATTCACAAAAACGTGGAAAAACGGCAAAATATTGCCTAATTCGATGATATTTTGTTTAAATCACATAAAAGAAAAGGAGATGATAAACGTCAAAATGTTGCTAAATTCTAAGACTCAGGGGAAGTTATTGTTAAAAGGTAAGCCTGGGTCTTCCCTCACTTCTCCATGGGTCTACGTACGAAACAAAATGCAAGAAAACATGATTAAAATGCAATATTATGCGAAATTCTAACATTTGAATGCAAATCACATATCGTGATCCTACATGAAATAGTATCGAAATATTGGTAAAAATGAATATATTTACGTAATATCGAACTACATGAAAAGCTCAAGAGAGGGTTGCAGGAGTTCAAGAGAGGGATGCAGAGGCTCAAGAGAGGGATGCAGAGGCTCAAGAGAGTGATTCAGAGGCTTACGAAAGTGATGCAGAGGCTAAAGTGAGTGATGCAGAGGCTTACGAGAGGGATTCAGAGGCTCAAGAGAGGGATTCAGAGGCTCAAGCGAGGGATTCAGAGACACAAGGGAGTTATGGAGAGGCCCATGAGAGGGATGCAGAGGCTCATGAGAGTGATTCAGAGGCTTACGAAAGTGATGCAGAGGCTAAAGTGAGTGATGCAGAGGCTTACGAGAGGGATTCAGAGGCTCAAGAGAGGGATTCAGAGACTCAAGAGAGTTATGCAGAGGCTCAAGAGAGGGATGCAGTGGCTCAAGAGAGTGATGCAGAGACTCATGAGAGTTATGCAGAGGATCAAGAGAGTGATGCAGAGGCTTTTTTCATGTGGTGTGATTTTACGTAAATATATTCGTTTTTACCAATATATCGACACTACTTCATGTTTTCTCACGATATGAGATTTGGCCTTCATATCTCAAAATTTCGCAAATGTTGCATTTTTAAGCAAGTTTCTTGCATTTTGTTTCGACCTAAAAATTAACGAATTTAGCAATATTTTGACGTTTATCATCCCCTTTTTATTTATGTGATTTAAACAAAATATCATCGAATTAGGCAATATTTTGCCGTTTTTCCACGTTTCTGTGAATTTTCAGTTTATTGGAATTAATTCATTAAATTAACGATAAAAGAGATGCAAACATGTAATTGATTAGATAATAAACTTAAATACTTCATCTTCAATCATCTATTTGTTTCTCATTGAAATACTGAGTAAGATATTGAAAAGGGGAGAAGTTCGGTTTTTATTGCATATATCGACGTTTCAGCCGGAATTGTGCGGTTTTACGTGTACATCTTCCATCGGTAATATTAACGGAAAATCAGGAACATGTTAGTTCATTCTAATGAAAACACATTGATTTTTATCATTTGTATTGGAAACAACATTGTCATATGTCTTTTCTTGGATCTAAATAATACGAAACCTCGCTTTAAGATTCGAAGTTAAAATCCTCAAATTGTTTTATAATAGTGACTTTTTCACGTTTTTTATGTAGTTTGATATTACGTAAATATATTCATTTTTACCAATATTTCGATACTATTTCATATAGTATCACGATATGTGATTTGACCTTCATATCTTAGAATTTGGATAATATTGCGTTTTAAGCAAGTTTTCTTGCATTTTGTTTCGCACACAACATCATCGAATTTAGCAATATTTTGACGCTTGTCATCCCCTTTTCCTTTATGTGATTTAAACAAAATATCATCGAAATAGGCAATATTTTGCCGTCTTTCCACGTTTTTGTGAATATCCAGTTTATTGTTATTAATTCATAAAATATACGATAAAAATGATGCAAACACGTAATTGATTAGATAATAACCTTAAATACTTCATTTTCAATCATCTATTTGTTTCTCGTTGAAATACTGAGTAAGATATTGAAAAGGGGAGAAGTTCGGTTTTTATTGCATATATCGACGTTTCAGCTGGAATAGACCGGTTTTACGGTTACATCTTCCATCGGTAATATAAACGAAAAATCAGGAACATTTTAGTTAATTCTAATGAAAACACATTGGTTTTTATCATTTGTATTGGAAACAACATTGTCATATGTCTTTTCTTGGATCTAAACAAAATATAATCGAATTAGGCAATATTTTGCTGTTTTTCCACGTTTTTGTGAATTTTCAGTTTATTGTTATCAATTCATTAAATATACGATAAAAAGGATACAAACACATAATTGATTAGATAATAACCTTAAATACTTCATTTTCAATCATCTATTTGTTTCTCGTTGAAATACTGAGAAACATATTGAAAAGGGGAGAAGTTCGGTTTTTATTGCATATATCGACGTTTCAGCCGGAATAGAGTGGTTATACGTGTACATCTTCCATCGGTAATATAAACGGAAAATCAGGAACATTTTAGTTCATTCTAATGGTAACACATTGGTTTTTATTATTTGTATTGGAAACAACATTGTCATATGTCTTTTCTTGGATCTAAATAATACGAAACCTCGCTCTATGATTCGAAGTTAAAACCTCAAATTTGGTATAATAGTGACTCTTTTCACGTTTTTCATGTCGTTTTATATTACGTAAATATATTCATTTTTACCAATATTTCGATACTATTTCATGTAGTATCACGATATGTGATTTGGCCTTCAAATCTCAGAATTTCGCATAATATTGCATTTTAGGCAAGTTTTCTTGCATTTTGTTTCGTACTATAAATCATCGAATTTAGCAATATTTTCACGTTTATCATCTCCCCTTTTCCGTTATGTGATATAAACAAAATATCATCGAATTAGGCAATTTTTTGCTGTTTTTCCACGTTTTTGTGAATTTCCAGTTTATTGTTATCAATTCATTAAATATACGATAAAAAGGATACAAACACATAATTGATTAGATAATATCCTTAAATACTTCATTTTCAATCATCTATTTGTTTCTCGTTGAAATACTGAGCAAAATATTGAAAAGGGAAGAAGTTCGGTTTTTATTGCATATATCGACGTTTCAGCCGGAATAGAGCGGTTTTACGTGTACATCTTCCATCGGTAATATAAACGGAAAATCAGGAACATTTTAGTTAATTCTAATGGAAACACATTGATTTTTATCATTTGTATTGGAAACAACATTGTCATATGTCTTTTTCTTGGTTCTAAATAAAACGAAACCTTGCTCTATGATTTGAAGTTAAAATCCTCAAATATGGTAAAACAGTGACTTTTTTCACGTTTTTCATGTGGTGTGATTTTACGTAAATATATTCGTTTTTACCAATATATCGATACTACTTCATGTTTTCTCACGATATGTGATTTGGCCTTCAAATCTCAAAATTTCTCAAATGTTGCATTTTTAAGCAAAATTCTTGCATTTTGTTTCGTACTAAAAATTAACGAATTTAGCAATATTTTGACGTTTATCATCCCCTTTTCCTTTATGTGATTTAAACAAAATATCATCGAATTAGGCAATATTTTGCCGTTTTTCCACGTTTCTGTGAATTTTAAGTTTATTGGAATTAATTCATTAAATATACGATAAAAGAGATGCAAACATGTAATTGATTAGATAATAAACTTAAATACTTCATCTTCAATCATCTATTTGTTTCTCGTTGAAATACTGAGTAAGATATTGAAAAGGGGAGAAGTTCGGTTTTTATTGCATATATCGACGTTTCAGCCGGAATAGAGCGGTTTTACGTGTACATCTTCCATCGGTAATATAAACGGAAAATCAGGAACATTTTAGTTAATTCTAATGAAAACACATTGATTTATATCATTTGTATTGGAAACAACATTGTCATATGTCTTTTCTTGATTCTAAATAATACGAAACCTCGCTCTGTGATTTGAAGTAAAAATCCTCAAATATGGTAAAATAGTGACTTTTTCACGTTTTTCATGTAGTTTTATATTACGTAAATAGACTCATTTTTACCAATATTTTGATACTATTTCATGTAGTATCACGATATGTGATTTGGCCTTCAAATCTCAGAATTTCGCATAATATTGCATTTTAGGCAAGTTTTCTTGCATTTTGTTTCGTACTATAAATCATCAAATTTAGTATATTTTGACCTTTATCATCCCCCCTTTTTATTTATGTGATATAAACAAAATATCATCGAATTAGGCAATATTTTGCTGTTTTTCCACGTTTTTGTTAATTTCCAGTTTATTGGTATTAATTCATTAAATATACGATAAAAATTATACAAACACATAATTGATTAGATAATAACCTTAAATACTTCATTTTCAATCATCTATTTGTTTCTCGTTGAAATACTGAGTAAGATATTGAAAAGGGGAGAAGTTCGGTTTTTATTGCATATATCGACGTTTCAGCCAGAATAGAGCGGTTTTACGTGTACATCTTCCATCGGTAATATAAACGAAAAATCAGGAACATTTTAGTTAATTCTAATGAAAACACATTGGTTTTTATCATTTGTATTGGAAACAACATTGTCATATGTCTTTTCTTGGATCTAAACAAAATATAATCGAATTAGGCAATATTTTGCTGTTTTTCCACGTTTTTGTGAATTTTCAGTTTATTGTTATCAATTCATTAAATATACGATAAAAAGGATACAAACACATAATTGATTAGATAATAACCTTAAATACTTCATTTTCAATCATCTATTTGTTGCTCGTTGAAATACTGAGAAACATATTGAAAAGGGGAGAAGTTCGGTTTTTATTGCATATATCGACGTTTCAGCCGGAATTGAGTGGTTATACGTGTACATCTTCCATCGGTAATATAAACGGAAAATCAGGAACATTTTAGTTCATTCTAATGGTAACACATTGGTTTTTATTATTTGTATTGGAAACAACATTGTCATATGTCTTTTCTTGGATCTAAATAATACGAAACCTCGCTCTATGATTCGAAGTTAAAACCTCAAATTTGGTATAATAGTGACTTTTTTCACGTTTTTCATGTCGTTTTATATTACGTAAATATATTCATTTTTACCAATATTTCGATACTATTTCATGTAGTATCACGATATGTGATTTGGCCTTCAAATCTCAGAATTTCGCATAATATTGCATTTTAAGAAAAGTTTTCTTGCATTTTGTTTCGTACTATAAATCATAGAAATTTAGTAATATTTTCACGTTTATCATCCCCCCTTTTCCTTTATGTGATATAAACAAAATATCATCGAATTAGGCTATTTTTTGCTGTTTTTCCACGTTTTTCTGAATTTCCAGTTTATTGTTATTAATTCATTATATATACGATAAAAATGATACAAACACATAATTGATTAGATAATAACCTTATATACTTCATCTTCAATCATCTATTTGTTTCTCGTTGAAATACTGAGTAAAATATTGAAAAGAGAAGAAGTTCGGTTTTTATTGCATATATCGACGTTTCAGCCGGAATAGAGCGGTTTTACGTGTACATCTTCCATCGGTAATATAAACGGAAAATCAGGAGCATTTTAGTTAATTCTAATGAAAACACATTGATTTATATCATTTGTATTGGAAACAACATTGTCATATGTCTTTTCTTGATTCTAAATAATACGAAACCTCGCTCTGTGATTTGAAGTTAAAATCCTCAAATATGGTAAAATAGTGACTTTTTCACGTTTTTCATGTAGTTTTATATTACGTAAATAGACTCATTCCTACCAATATTTCGATACTATTTCATGTAGTATCACGATATGTGATTTGGCCTTCAAATCTCAGAATTTCGCATAATATTGCATTTTAGGCAAGTTTTCTTGCATTTTGTTTCGTACTATAAATCATCGAATTTAGCAATATTTTCACGTTTATCATCCCCCCTTTTCCGTTATGTGATATAAACAAAATATCATCGAATTAGGCAATTTTTTGCTGTTTTTCCACGTTTTTGTGAATTTCCAGTTTATTGTTATCAATTCATTAAATATACGATAAAAGAGATGCAAACATGTAATTGATTAGATAATAAACTTAAATACTTCATCTTCAATCATCTATTTGTTTCTCGTTGAAATACTGAGTAAGATATTGAAAAGGGGAGAAGTTCGGTTTTTATTGCATATATCGACGTTTCAGCCGGAATAGAGCGGTTTTACGTGTACATCTTCCATCGGTAATATAAACGGAAAATCAGGAACATTTTAGTTAATTCTAATGAAAACACATTGATTTATATCATTTGTATTGGAAACAACATTGTCATATGTCTTTTCTTGATTCTAAATAATACGAAACCTCGCTCTGTGATTTGAAGTAAAAATCCTCAAATATGGTAAAATAGTGACATTTTCACGTTTTTCATGTAGTTTTATATTACGTAAATAGACTCATTTTTACCAATATTTTGATACTATTTCATGTAGTATCACGATATGTGATTTGGCCTACAAATTTCAGAATTTCGCATAATATTGCATTTTAAGCAAGTTTTCTTGCATTTTGTTTCGTACTAAAAATCATCGAATTTAGTAATATTTTGACGTTTATCATCTCACTTTTCCTTTATGTGATATAAACAAAATATTATCGAATTAGGCAATATTTTGCTGTTTTTCCACGTTTTTGTGAATTTCCAGTTTATTGGTATTAATTCATTAAATATACGATAAAAATGATACAAACACATAATTGATTAGATGATAAACATAAATACTTCGTTTTCAATCAACTATTTCTTTCTCGTTAAAATACTTGATAAGATATTGAAAAGAGGAGAAGTTCGGTTTTTATTGCATATATCGACGTTTTAGCCGGATTAGAACGGTTTTACGTGTACATCTTCTGTCGGTAATATAAACGAAAAATCAGGAACATTTTAGTTCATTCTAATGAAAACACATTGATTTTTATCATTTGTATTGGAAACAACATTGTCATGTGTCTTTTCTTGGATCTAAATAATACGAAACCTCGCTTTATGATTCGAAGTTAAAACCTCAAATTTGGTATAATAGTGAATTTTTTCACGTTTTTCATGTAGTTTGATATTACGTAAATATATTCATTTTTACCAATATTTCGATACTTTTCATTTAGTATGACGATATATGATTTGACCTTCAAATCTCAGAATTTTGCATAATATTGCATTTTAAGAAAAGTTTTCTTGCATTTTGTTTCGTACTATAAATCATTGAATTTAGTAATATTTTCACGTTTATCATCCCCCCTTTTCCTTTATGTGATATAAACAAAATATAATCGAATTAGGCAATATTTTGCTGTTTTTCCACGTTTTTGTGAATTTTCAGTTTATTGTTATCAATTCATTAAATATACGATAAAAAGGATACAAACACATAATTGATTAGATAATAACCTTATATACTTCATTTTCAATCATCTATTTGTTTCTCGTTGAAATACTGAGAAACATATTGAAAAGGGGAGAAGTTCGGTTTTTATTGCGTATATCGACGTTTCAGCCGGAATAGAGCGGTTTTACATGTATATCTTCCATCGGTAATATAAACGGAAAATCAGGAACATTTTAGTTCATTCTAATGGTAACACATTGGTTTTTATCATTTGTATTGGAAACAACATTGTCATATGTCTTTTCTTGGATCTAAATAATACGAAACCTCACTTTATGATTCGAAGATAAAACCTCAAATTTGGTATAATAGTGTTTCTTTGCGCGTTTTTCATGTAGTTTTATATTACGTAAATAGAATAATTTTTACCAATATTTCGATACTATTTCATGTAGTATCACGATATGTGATTTGGCCTTCAAATCTCAGAATTTCGCATAATATTGCATTTTAAGAAAAGTTTTCTTGCATTTTGTTTCGTACTATAAATCATTGAATTTAGTAATATTTTCACGTTTATCATCCCCCCTTTTCCTTTATGTGATATAAACAAAATATCATCGAATTAGGCAATTTTTTGCTGTTTTTTCACGTTTTTGTGAATTTCCAGTTTATTGTTATTAATTCATTATATATACGATAAAAATGATACAAACACATAATTGATTAGATAATAACCTTAAATACTTCATCTTCAATCATCTATTTGTTTCTCGTTGAAATACTGAGTAAAATATTGAAAAGGGAAGAAGTTCGGTTTTTATTGCATATATCGACGTTTCAGCAGGAATAGAGCGGTTTTACGTGTATATCTTCCATCGGTAATATAAACGGAAAATCAGGAACATTTTAGTTCATACTAATGGTAACACATTGGTTTTTATCATTTGTATTGGAAACAACATTGTCATATGTCTTTTCTTGGATCTAAATAATACGAAACCTCGCTTTATGATTCGAAGATAAAACCTCAAATTTGGTATAATAGTGACTCTTTTCACGTTTTTTTTGTAGTTTGATATTACGCAAATATATTCATTTTACCAATATTTCGATACTATTTCATGTTGTATCACGATATGTGATTTGGTCTTCAAATCTCAGAATTTCGCATATTTTGCATTTTAAGCTTGTTTTTGTACTAAAAATCATTGAATTTAGTAATATTTTGACGTTTATCATCCCCCTTTTCCTTTATGTGATATAAACAAAATATAATCGAATTAGGCAATATTTTGCTGTTTTTCCACGTTTTTGTGAATTTTCAGTTAATTGTTATCAATTCATTAAATATACGATAAAAAGGATACAAACACATAATTGATTAGATAATAACCTTAAATACTTCATCTTCAATCATCTATTTGTTTCTCGTTGAAATACTGAGAAACATATTGAAAAGGGGAGAAGTTCGGTTTTTATTGCATATATCGACGTTTCAGCCGAATAGAACGGTTATACGTGTATATCTTCCATCGGTAATATAAACGGAAAATCAGGAACATTTTAGTATATTCTAATGGTAACACATTGGTTTTTATCATTTGTATTGGAAACAACATTGTCATATGTCTTTTCTTGGATCTAAATAATACGAAACCTCGCTTTATGATTCGAAGATAAAACCTCAAATTTGGTATAATAGTGACTCTTTGCATGTTTTTCATGTAATTTTATATTACGTAAATAGACTCATTTTTACCAATATTTCGATACTATTTCATATAGTATCACGATATGTGATTTGGCCTTCAAATCTCAGAATTTCGCATAATATTGCATTTTAAGCATATTTTCTTGCATTTTGTTTCGTACTAAAAATCATCGAATTTAGGAATATTTTGACGTTTATCATCTCACTTTTCCTTTATGTGATATAAACAAAATATCATCGAATTAGGCAATATTATGCTGTTTTTCCACGTTTTTGTAAATTTTCAGTTTATTGTTATTAATTCATTAAATATACGATAAAAATGATGCAAACACATAATTGAATAGAAATTAACCTTAAATACCTCATTTTCAATCAACTATTTGTTTCTCGTTAAAATACTTGTTAAGATATTGAAAAAGTTAGAATTTCTGTTTTTATTGTATATATCGACGTTTCCGCCGCATTAGAGCGGTTTTATGTATACATCTTCCGTCGGTAATATAAACGGAAAATCAGGAACATTTTAGTTATTTCTAATGGAAACACATTGATTTTTATCATTTGTATTGGAAACAACATTGTCATATGTCTTTTTCTTGGTTCTAAATAAAACGAAACCTTGCTCTATGATTTGAAGTTAAAATCCTCAAATATGGTAAAACAGTGACTTTTTTCACGTTTTTCATGTGGTGTGATTTTACGTAAATATATTCGTTTTTACCAATATATCGATACTACTTCATGTTTTCTCACGATATGTGATTTGGCCTTCAAATCTCAAAATTTCTCAAATGTTGCATTTTTTAGCAAAATTCTTGCATTTTGTTTCGTACTAAAAATTAACGAATTTAGCAATATTTTGACGTTTATCATCCCCTTTTCCTTTATGTGATTTAAACAAAATATCATCGAATTAGGTAATATTTTGCCGTTTTTCCACGTTTCTGTGAATTTTAAGTTTATTGGAATTAATTCATTAAATATACGATAAAAGAGATGCAAACATGTAATTGATTAGATAATAAACTTAAATACTTCATCTTCAATCATCTATTTGTTTCTCGTTGAAATACTGAGTAAGATATTGAAAAGGGGAGAAGTTCGGTTTTTATTGCATATATCGACGTTTCAGCCGGAATAGAGCGGTTTTACGTGTACATCTTCCATCGGTAATATAAACGGAAAATCAGGAACATTTTAGTTAATTCTAATGAAAACACATTGATTTATATCATTTGTATTGGAAACAACATTGTCATATGTCTTTTCTTGATTCTAAATAATACGAAACCTCGCTCTGTGATTTGAAGTTAAAATCCTCAAATATGGTAAAATAGTGACTTTTTCACGTTTTTCATGTAGTTTTATATTACGTAAATAGACTCATTTTTACCAATATTTCGATACTATTTCATGTAGTATCACGATATGTGATTTGGCCTACAAATTTCAGAATTTCGCATAATATTGCATTTTAAGCAAGTTTTCTTGCATTTTGTTTCGTACTAAAAATCATCGAATTTAGTAATATTTTCACGTTTATCATCTCACTTTTCCTTTATGTGATATAAACAAAATATTATCGAATTAGGCAATATTTTGCTGTTTTTCCACGTTTTTGTGAATTTCCAGTTTATTGGTATTAATTCATTAAATATACGATAAAAATTATACAAACACATAATTGATTAGATGATAAACATAAATACTTCGTTTTCAATCAACTATTTCTTTCTCGTTAAAATACTTGATAAGATATTGAAAAGAGGAGAAGTTCGGTTTTTATTGCATATATCGACGTTTCAGCCGGATTAGAACGGTTTTACGTGTACATCTTCTGTCGGTAATATAAACGAAAAATCAGGAACATTTTAGTTCATTCTAATGAAAACACATTGATTTTTATCATTTGTATTGGAAACAACATTGTCATGTGTCTTTTCTTGGATCTAAATAATACGAAACCTCGCTTTATGATTCGAAGTTAAAACCTCAAATTTGGTATAATAGTGAATTTTTTCACGTTTTTCATGTAGTTTGATATTACGTAAATATATTCATTTTTACCAATATTTCGATACTTTTCATTTAGTATGACGATATATGATTTGACCTTCAAATCTCAGAATTTTGCATAATATTGCATTTTAAGAAAAGTTTTCTTGCATTTTGTTTCGTACTATAAATCATTGAATTTAGTAATATTTTCACGTTTATCATCCCCCCTTTTCCTTTATGTGATATAAACAAAAAATAATCGAATTAGGCAATATTTTGCTGTTTTTCCACGTTTTTGTGAATTTTCAGTTTATTGTTATCAATTCATTAAATATACGATAAAAAGGATACAAACACATAATTGATTAGATAATAACCTTATATACTTCATTTTCAATCATCTATTTGTTTCTCGTTGAAATACTGAGAAACATATTGAAAAGGGGAGAAGTTCGGTTTTTATTGCGTATATCGACGTTTCAGCCGGAATAGAGCGGTTTTACATGTATATCTTCCATCGGTAATATAAACGGAAAATCAGGAACATTTTAGTTCATTCTAATGGTAACACATTCGTTTTTATCATTTGTATTGGAAACAACATTGTCATATGTCTTTTCTTGATTCTAAATAATACGAAACCTCGCTCTGTGATTTGAAGTTAAAATCCTCAAATATGGTAAAATAGTGACTTTTTCACGTTTTTCATGTAGTTTTATATTACGTAAATAGACTCATTCTTACCAATATTTCGATACTATTTCATGTAGTATCACGATATGTGATTTGGCCTTCAAATCTCAGAATTTCGCATAATATTGCATTTTAAGCAAGTTTTCTTGCATTTTGTTTCGTACTAAAAATCATCGAATTTAGGAATATTTTGACGTTTATCATCTCACTTTTCCTTTATGTGATATAAACAAAATATCATCGAATTATGCAATATTTTACTGTTTTTCCACGTTTTTGTAAATTTTCAGTTTATTGTTATTAATTCATTAATATATATGATAATAATGATGCAAACACATAATTGAATAGAAATTAACCTTAAATACCTCATTTTCAATCAACTATTTGTTTCTCGTTAAAATACTTGTTAAGATATTGAAAAAGGGAGAATTTCTGTTTTTATTGTATATATCGACGTTTCCGCCGGATTAGAGCTGTTTTATGTATACATCTTCCATCGGTAATATAAACGGAAAATCAGGAACATTTTAGTTCATTCTAATGAAACCACATTGATTTTTATCATTTGTATTGGAAACAACATTGTAATATGTCTTTTCTTGGATCTAAATAAAACGAAACCTCGCTTCATGATTCGAAGATAAAATCCTCAAATTTGGTATAATAGTGACTTTTTTCACTTTTTTCATGTTGTTTGATATTACGAAAATATATTCATTTTACCAATATTTCGATACTATTTCATGTAGTATCACGATATGTGATTTGGCCTTCAAATCTCAGAATTTCGCATAATATTGCATTTTAGGCAAGTTTTCTTGCATTTTGTTTCGTACTATAAATCATCAAATTTAGTATATTTTGACGTTTATCATCCCCCTTTTTATTTATGTGATATAAACAAAATATCATCGAATTAGGCAATATTTTGCTGTTTTTCCACGTTTTTGTTAATTTCCAGTTTAATGGTATTAATTCATTAAATATACGATAAAAATTTTACAAACACATAATTGATTAGATAATAACCTTAAATACTTCATTTTCAATCATCTATTTGTTTCTCGTTGAGGCTCATGAGAGTGGTGCATAAGCTCAAGAAAGTGATGCAGAGGCTCAAGAGAGGGATGCAGAGGCTCAAGAGAGTGATGCAGAGGCTCAAGAGAGTGATGCAGAGGCTAAAGAGAGTGATGCAGAGGCTTAAGAGAGTGATGTAGAGGCTTAAGAGAGGGGTGCAGAGGCTCAAGAGAGTGATGCAGAGGCTCAAGAGAGTGATGCAGATGCTTAAGCGAATGATGCAGAGGCTCAAGACAGGGATGCAGAGGCTGAAGAGAGTGATGCATAGGCTTAGGTGAGTGATGCAGAGGCTTAAGAGAGGGATGCAGAGGTTCAAGAGAATGATGCAGAGGCTCAAGAGAGTGCTGCAGAGCTTCAAGAGAGGGATGCTGAGGCTTCAGAGAGGGATGCAGAGGCTCAAGAGAGTGATGTTGAGGCTCAGGAGAGTGATGCAGAGGCTCAAGAGAGTGAAGCAGAGGATCATGAGAGTGATGCAGAGGTTCAAGAGAGTGATGCAGAGGATCAAGAGAGGAAAGCAGAGGCTTAAGAGAGTGATGCAGAGGCCGAAGAGAGTGATGCAGAGAGGGATGCAGAGGCTCAAGAGAGTGATGCAAACGATAAAGAGAGTGATGCAGAGGCTCAAGAGAGTGATGCAGAGGATCAAGAGAGGGAAGCAGAGGCTTAAGAAAGTTATGCAAAGGCTGAAAAGAGTGATGCAGAGGCTCTAGAGAGTGATGCAGAGGCTTAAGAGAGTGATTCAGAGGCTTAAGAGAGTGAGGTAGAGGCTAAGGAGAGGAATGCAGAGGCCCAAGAGAGTGATGCAGAGGCTTAAGAGGGTTATGCAGAAGCTCAAGAGAGTGATTCAGAGGCTTAAGAGCGTGATGCAGAGGCTTAAGAGAGTGATTCAGAGGCTTAAGAGCGTGATGCAGAGGCTTAAGAGAGTGATGCAAAGGCTTGAGAGAGGGATGCAGAGGCTCAAGAGAGGGATGCAGAGGCTCAAGAGAGGGATGCAGAAGCTCAAGAGAGGGATGCAGAGGCTCAAGTGAGGGATGCAGATGCACAAGAGAAGGATGCAGAAGTACTTGAGAGTGATGCAGAGGCTCAACAGAGGGATGCAGAGGCTTAAGAGAGTGATGCAAAGTCTCAAGAGAGGGATGCAGAGGCTCATGAGAGGGATGCAGGAGTTCAAGAGAGGATTCAGAGGCTCAGGAGAGTGATTCAGAGGCTTACAAGAGTGATGCAGAGGCTTAAAAGAGGGATGCAGGGGCTGAAGAGTGGGATGCAAAGGCTCAAGTGAGGGATGCAGAGGCACAAGAGAGGGATGCAGATGCTCTTAGGAGTGACGCAGAATCTCAAGAGAGGAATGCAGAGGCTTAAGAGAGTGATGCAAAGGCTCAGGAGAGGGATGCAAAGGCTCATGAGAGAGATTCACGAGATCAAGACAGTGATGCAGACGCTCAAGAAAGGGATGCAGAGGCTCAAAAAAGGGATGCAGAGGCTTAAAATGGTGATGCAGAGGCTCAAGAGAGTGATGCAGAGGCTCAAGAGAGGGATGCAGAAGCTCAAGAGAGGGATGCAGAGGCTCAAGAGAGTGATGCAGAAGCTCAAGAGAGTGATGCAGAGGCTCAAGAGAGTGAAGCAAAGGATCATGAGAGTGATGCAGAGGTTCAAGAGAGTGATGTAGAGGATCAAGAGAGGGAAGCAGAGGCTTAAGAGAGTGATGCAGAGGCCGAAGAGAGTGATGCAGAGAGGGATGCAGAGGCTCAAGAGAGTGATGCAGACGATAAAGAGAGAGTGATGCAGAGGCTCAAGAGAGTGATGTAGAGGCTCTAGAGAGTGATGCAGAGGCTTAAGAGAGTGATTCAGAGGCTTACGAGAGAGATGCAGAGGCTTAAGAGAGTGAGGTAGAGGCTAAGGAGAGGGATGCAGAGGCCCAAGAGAGTGATGCAGAGGCTTAAGAGGGTGATGCAGAGGCTGAAAAGAGTGATGCAGAGGCTCAAGAGAGGGATGCAGGGGCTCAATAGAGTGATGCAGAGGCTCAAGAGAGTGATTCAGAGGCTTAAGAGCGTGATGCAGAAGCTTAAGAGAATGATGCAGAAGTTTGAGAGAGGGATGCAGAGGCTCAAGAGAGGGATGCAGAGGCTCAAGAGAGGTATGCAGATGCACAAGAGAGGGATGCAGAGGCTTAAGAGAGTGATGCAAAGGCTCAAGAGAGGGATGCAGAGGCTCATGAGAGGGATGCAGGAGTTCATGAGAGGGATGCAGAGGCTCAAGAGAGTGATTCCGAGGCTTACGAGAGGGATGCAAAGGCTCAAGTGAGGGATGCAGAGGCACAAGAGAGGGATGCAGATGCTCTTAAGAGTGACGCAGAATCTCAAGAGAGGAATGCAGAGGCCTAAGAGAGTGATGCAAAGACTCAGGAGATGGATGCAAAGGCTCATGAGAGGGATTCACGAGTTCAAGAGAGTGATGCAGACGCTCAAAAAAGGGATGCAGATGCTTAAGAAAGTGATGCAGAGGCTCAGAAAAGGGATGCAGAGGCTTACGAGGGTGATGCAGAGGCTCAAGAGAGTGATGCAGAGGTTCAAGAGAGGGATGCAGAGGCTCAAGAGAGTGATGCAGAGGGTCAAGAGAGTGATGCAGAGGCTGAAGAGAGAAATGCAGAGGCTTAAGCGAATGATGCAGAGGCTCATGAGAGCGATGCAGAGGCTCAAGAGAATGATGTAGAGGCTTAAGAGAGGGATGCAGAGGCTCAAGAGAATGATATAGAGGCTCATGAGAGTGATGCAGAGGCTTGAGAGAGTGATGCAGAGGCTGAGCATAGTGTTGCAGAGGCTCAAGAGAGGGATGCAGAGGCTGAAGAGAGTTATGCAGACACTTAAGAGAGTTATGCAGAGGCTCAAGAGAGTGATGCAGAGGTTTATGAGAGCGATGCAGAGGATCATGAGAGGGATGCAGAGGCTTAAGGGAGTGATGCAAAGGCTCAGGAGAGGGATGCAGAGGCTCAAGAGAGGGATGCAGCAGTTGAAGAGAGGGATGCAGAGGCTCAAGAAAGGGATGCAGAGGCTAAAGAAAGTGTTGCAGCGGCTTAAAAGAGGGATAAAGAGCCTTAAGAGGGTGATGCAGAGGCTCAAGAGAGTGATGCAGTGGCTCAAGAGAGGGATGCAGGGGCTCAAGAGAGTGATTCAGAGGCTTACGAAAGTGATGCAGAGGCTAAAGTGAGTGATGCAGAGGCTTTCGAGAGGGATTCAGAGGCTCAGGAGAGGGATTCAGAGACTCAAGAGAGTTATGCAGAGGCTCAAGAGAGGGATGCAGAGTCTTAAGAGTGATGCAGAGACTCAAGAGAGTTATGCAGCGGCTTAAGAGAGTGATGCAGAGGCTTAAGGGAGTGATGCAGAGGCTTAAGAGAGGGGTGCAGAGGCTCAAGAGAGTGATGCAGAGGCTAAAGAGAGTGATGCAGAGGCTTAAGAGAGTGATGCAGAGGCTTAAGAGAGGGGTGCAGAGGCTCAAGAGAGTGATGCAGAGGCTCAAGAGAGTGATGCAGATGCTTAAGCGAATGATGCAGAGGCTCAAGACAGGGATGCAGAGGCTGAAGAGAGTGATGCATAGGCTTAAGTGAGTGATGCAGAGGCTTAAGAGAGGGTTGCAGAGGCTCCAGAGAGTGATGCAGAGGCTTAAGAGAGGGATGCAGAGGTTCAAGAGAATGATGCAGAGGCTCAAGAGAGTGCTGCAGAGGTTCAAGAGAGGGATGCTGAGGCTCCAGAGAGGGATGCAGAGGCTCAAGAGAGTGATGTAGAGGCTCAAGAGAGTGATGTAGATGCTCAAGAGAGTGAAGCAGAGGATCATGAGAGTAATGCAGAGGTTCAAGAGAGTGATGCAGAGGATCAAGAGAGGAAAGCATAGGCTTAAGAGAGTGATGCAGAGGCCGAAGAGAGTGACGCAGAGAGGGATGCAGAGGCTCAAGAGAGTGATGCAGACGATAAAGAGAGTGATGCAGAGGCTCAAGAGAGTGATGCAGAGGATCAAGAGAGGGAAGCAGAGGCTTAAGAGAGTTATGCAAAGGCTGAAAGGAGTGATGCAGAGGCTCTAGAGAGTGATGCAGAGGCTTACGAGAGTGATTCAGAGGCTTACGAGAGTGATGCAGAGGCTTAAGAGAGTGAGGTAGAGGCTAAGGAGAGGGATGCAGAGGTCCAAGAGAGTGATGCAGAGGCTTAAGAGGGTTATGCAGAAGCTCAAGAGAGTGATGCAGAGGCTCAAGAGAGGGATGCAGGGGCTCAAGATAGTGATGCAGAGGCTCAAGAGAGTGATTCAGAGGCTTAAGAGCGTGATGCAGAGGCTTAAGAGAGTGATGCAGAGGCTTGAGAGAGGGATGCAGAGGCTCAAGAGAGGGATGCAGAGGCTCAAGAGAGGGATGCAGAAGCTCAAGAGAGGGATGCACAGGCTCAAGTGAGGGATGCAGATGCACAAGAGAAGGATGCAGAAGCTCTTGAGAGTGATGCAGAGGCTCAACAGAGGGATTCAGAGGCTTAAGAGAGTGATGCAAAGGCTCAAGAGAGGGATGCAGAGGCTCATGAGAGGGATGCAGGAGTTCAAGAGAGGATTCAGAGGCTCAAGAGAGTGATTCAGCAATACTAAAATACTGATGGATGCAATACTAAATCATTGAATTTAGTAATATTTTCACGTTTATCATCCCCCTTTTCCTTTATGTGATATAAACAAAATATCATTGAATTAGGCAATTTTTTGCTGTTTTTTCACGTTTTTGTGAATTTCCAGTTTATTGTTATTAATTCATTATATATACGATAAAAATGATACAAACACATAATTGATTAGATAATAACCTTAAATACTTCATCTTCAATCATCTATTTGTTTCTCGTTGAAATACTGAGTAAAATATTGAAAAGGGAAGAAGTTCGGTTTTTATTGCATATATCGACGTTTCAGCAGGAATAGAGCGGTTTTACGTGTATATCTTCCATCGGTAATATAAACGGAAAATCAGGAACATTTTAGTTCATACTAATGGTAACACATTGGTTTTTATCATTTGTATTGGAAACAACATTGTCATATGTCTTTTCTTGGATCTAAATAATACGAAACCTCGCTTTATGATTCGAAGATGAAACCTCAAATTTGGTATAATAGTGACTCTTTTCACGTTTTTTTTGTAGTTTGATATTACGCAAATATATTCATTTTACCAATATTTCGATACTTTTTCATGTTGTATCACGATAGGTGATTTGGTCTTCAAATCTCAGTATTTCGCATATTTTGCATTTTAAGCATGTTTTTGTACTAAAAATCATTGAATTTAGTAATATTTTGACGTTTATCATCCCACTTTTCCTTTATGTGATATAAACAAAATATAATCGAATTAGGCAATATTTTGCTGTTTTTCCACGTTTTTGTGAATTTTCAGTTTATTGTTATCAATTCATTAAATATACGATAAAAAGGATACAAACACATAATTGATTAGATAATGACCTTAAATACTTCATCTTCAATCATCTATTTGTTTCTCGTTGAAATACTGAGTAAAATATTGAAAAGGGAAGAAGTTCGGTTTTTATTGCATATATCGACGTTTCAGCAGGAATAGAGCGGTTTTACGTGTATATCTTCCATCGGTAATATAAACGGAAAATCAGGAACATTTTAGTTCATACTAATGGTAACAGATTGGTTTTTATCATTTGTATTGGAAACAACATTGTCATATGTCTTTTCTTGGATCTAAATAATACGAAACCTCGCTTTATGATTCAAAGATAAAACCTCAAATTTGGTATAATAGTGAATCTTTTCACGATTTTTTTGTAGTTTGATATTACGAAAATATATTCATTTTACCAATATTTCGATACTATTTCATGTTGTATCACGATATGTGATTTGGTCTTCAAATCTCAGAATTTCGCATATTTTGCATTTTAAGCATGTTTTTGTACTAAAAATCATTGAATTTAGTAATATTTTGACGTTTATCATCCCCCTTTTCCTTTATGTGATATAAACAAAATATAATCGAATTAGGCAATATTTTGCTGTTTTTCCACGTTTTTGTGAATTTTCAGTTTATTGTTATCAATTCATTAAATATACGATAAAAAGGATACAAACACATAATTGATTAGATAATAACCTTATATACTTCATTTTCAATCATCTATTTGTTTCTCGTTGAAATACTGAGAAACATATTGAAAAGGGGAGAAGTTCGGTTTTTATTGCATATATCGACGTTTCAGCCGGAATAGAACGGTTTTACGTGTATATCTTCCATCGGTAATATAAACGGAAAATCAGGAACATTTTAGTATATTCTAATGGTAACACATTGGTTTTTATCATTTGTATTGGAAACAACATTGTCATATGTCTTTTCTTGGATCTAAATAATACGAAACCTCGCTTTATGATTCGAAGATAAAACCTCAAATTTGGTATAATAGTGACTCTTTGCATGTTTTTCATGTAATTTTAAATTACGTAAATAGACTCATTTTTACCAATATTTCGATACTATTTCATGTAGTATCACGATATGTGATTTGGCCTTCAAATCTCAGAATTTCGCATAATATTGCATTTTAAGCAAGTTTTCTTGCATTTTGTTTCGTACTAAAAATCATCGAATTTAGGAATATTTTGACGTTTATCATCTCACTTTTCCTTTATGTGATATAAACAAAATATCATCGAATTAGGCAATATTATGCTGTTTTTCCACGTTTTTGTAAATTTTCAGTTTATTGTTATTAATTCATTAAATATACGATAAAAATGATGCAAACACATAATTGAATAGAAATTAACCTTAAATACCTCATTTTCAATCAACTATTTGTTTCTCGTTAAAATACTTGTTAAGATATTGAAAAAGGGAGAATTTCTGTTTTTATTGTATATATCGACGTTTCCGCCGGATTAGAGCGGTTTTATGTATACATCTTCCGTCGGTAATATAAACGGAAAATCAGGAACATTTTAGTTATTTCTAATGGAAACACATTGACTTTTATCATTTGTATTGGAAACAACATTGTCATATGTCTTTTTCTTGGTTCTAAATAAAACGAAACCTTCCTCTATGATTTGAAGTTAAAATCCTCAAATATGGTAAAACAGTGACTTTTTTCACGTTTTTCATGTGGTGTGATTTTACGTAAATATATTCGTTTTTACCAATATATCGATACTACTTCATGTTTTCTCACGATATGTGATTTGGCCTTCAAATCTCAAAATTTCTCAAATGTTGCATTTTTAAGCAAAATTCTTGCATTTTGTTTCGTACTAAAAATTAACGAATTTAGCAATATTTTGACGTTTATCATCCCCTTTTCCTTTATGTGATTTAAACAAAATATCATCGAATTAGGCAATATTTTGCCGTTTTTCCACGTTTCTGTGAATTTTAAGTTTATTGGAATTAATTCATTAAATATACGATAAAAGAGATGCAAACATGTAATTGATTAGATAATAAACTTAAATACTTCATCTTCAATCATCTATTTGTTTCTCGTTGAAATACTGAGTAAGATATTGAAAAGGGGAGAAGTTCGGTTTTTATTGCATATATCGACGTTTCAGCCGGAATTCTGCGGTTTTACGTGTACATCTTCCATCGGTAATATAAACGGAAAATCAGGAACATTTTAGTTAATTCTAATGAAAACACATTGATTTATATCATTTGTATTGGAAACAACATTGTCATATGTCTTTTCTTGATTCTAAATAATACGAAACCTCGCTCTGTGATTTGAAGTTAAAATCCTCAAATATGGTAAAATAGTGACTTTTTCACGTTTTTCATGAAGTTTTATATTACGTAAATATATTCATTTTTACCAATATTTCGATACTATTTCATGTAGTATCACGATATGTGATTTGGCCTACAAATTTCAGAATTTCGCATAATATTGCATTTTAAGCAAGTTTTCTTGCATTTTGTTTCGTACTAAAAATCATCGAATTTAGTAATATTTTGACGTTTATCATCTCACTTTTCCTTTATGTGATATAAACAAAATATTATCGAATTAGGCAATATTTTGCTGTTTTTCCACGTTTTTGTGAATTTCCAGTTTATTGGTATTAATTCATTAAATATACGATAAAAATGATACAAACACATAATTGATTAGATGATAAACTTAAATACTTCGTTTTCAATCAACTATTTCTTTCTCGTTAAAATACTTGATAAGATATTGAAAAGAGGAGAAGTTCGGTTTTTATTGCATATATCGACGTTTCAGCCGGATTAGAACGGTTTTACGTGTACATCTTCTGTCGATAATATAAACGAAAAATCAGGAACATTTTGGTTCATTCTAATGAAAACACATTGATTTTTATCATTTGTATTGGAAACAACATTGTCATGTGTCTTTTCTTGGATCTAAATAATACGAAACCTCGCTTTATGATTCGAAGTTAAAACCTCAAATTTGGTATAATAGTGAATTTTTTCACGTTTTTCATGTAGTTTGATATTACGTAAATATATTCATTTTTACCAATATTTCGATACTTTTTCATGTAGTATCACGATATATGATTTGGCCTTCAAATCTCAGAATTTTGCATAATATTGCATTTTAAGAAAAGTTTTCTTGCATTTTGTTTCGTACTATAAATCATTGAATTTAGTAATATTTTCACGTTTATCATCCCCCCTTTTCCTTTATGTGATATAAACAAAATATCATTGAATTAGGCAATTTTTTGCTGTTTTTTCACGTTTTTGTGAATTTCCAGTTTATTGTTATTATATCATTATATATACGATAAAAATGATACAAACACATAATTGATTAGATAATAACCTTAAACACTTCATCTTCAATCATCTATTTGTTTCTCGTTGAAATACTGAGTAAAATATTGAAAAGGGAAGAAGTTCGGTTTTTATTGCATATATCGACGTTTCAGCAGGAATAGAGCGGTTTTACGTGTATATCTTCCATCGGTAATATAAACGGAAAATCAGGAACATTTTAGTTCATACTAATGGTAACAGATTGGTTTTTATCATTTGAATTGGAAACAACATTGTCATATGTCTTTTCTTGGATCTAAATAATACGAAACCTCGCTTTATGACTCAAAGATAAAACCTCAAATTTGGTATAATAGTGACTCTTTTCACGATTTTTTTGTAGTTTGATATTACGAAAATATATTCATTTTACCAATATTTCGATACTATTTCATGTTGTATCACGATATGTGATTTGGTCTTCAAATCTCAGAATTTCGCATATTTTGCATTTTAAGCATGTTTTTGTACTAAAAATCATTGAAATTATTAATATTTTGACGTTTATCATCCCCCTTTTCCTTTATGTGATATAAACAAAATATAATCGAATTAGGCAATATTTTGCTGTTTTTCCACGTTTTTGTGAATTTTCAGTTTATTGTTATCAATTCATTAAATATACGATAAAAAGGATACAAACACATAATTGATTAGATAATAACCTTATATACTTCATTTTCAATCATCTATTTGTTTCTCGTTGAAATACTGAGAAACATATTGAAAAGGGGAGAAGTTCGGTTTTTATTGCATATATCGACGTTTCAGCCGGAATAGAACGGTTTTACGTGTATATCTTCCATCGGTAATATAAACGGAAAATCAGGAACATTTTAGTATATTCTAATGGTAACACATTGGTTTTTATCATTTGTATTGGAAACAACATTGTCATATGTCTTTTCTTGGATCTAAATAATACGAAACCTCGCTTTATGATTCGAAGATAAAACCTCAAATTTGGTATAATAGTGACTCTTTGCATGTTTTTCATGTAATTTTAAATTACGTAAATAGACTCATTTTTACCAATATTTCGATACTATTTCATGTAGTATCACGATATGTGATTTGGCCTTCAAATCTCAGAATTTCGCATAATATTGCATTTTAAGCAAGTTTTCTTGCATTTTGTTTCGTATTAAAAATCATCGAATTTAGGAATATTTTGACGTTTATCATCTCACTTTTCCTTTATGTGATATAAACAAAATATTATCGAATTAGGCAATATTTTGCTGTTTTTCCACGTTTTTGTGAATTTCCAGTTTATTGGTATTAATTCATTAAATATACGATAAAAATGATACAAACACATAATTGATTAGATGATAAACTTAAATACTTCGTTTTCAATCAACTATTTCTTTCTCGTTAAAATACTTGATAAGATATTGAAAAGAGGAGAAGTTCGGTTTTTATTGCATATATCGACGTTTCAGCCGGATTAGAACGGTTTTACGTGTACATCTTCTGTCGGTAATATAAACGAAAAATCAGGAACATTTTAGTTCATTCTAATGAAAACACATTGATTTTTATCATTTGTATTGGAAACAACATTGTCATGTGTCTTTTCTTGGATCTAAATAATACGAAACCTCGCTTTATGATTCGAAGTTAAAACCTCAAATTTGGTATAATAGTGAATTTTTTCACGTTTTTCATGTAGTTTGATATTACGTAAATATATTCATTTTTACCAATATTTCGATACTTTTTCATGTAGTATCACGATATATGATTTGGCCTTCAAATCTCAGAATTTTGCATAATATTGCATATTAAGAAAAGTTTTCTTGCATTTTGTTTCGTACTATAAATCATTGAATTTAGTAATATTTTCACGTTTATCATCCCCCCTTTTCCTTTATGTGACATAAACAAAATATCATTGAATTAGGCAATTTTTTGCTGTTTTTTCACGTTTTTGTGAATTTCCAGTTTATTGTTATTAATTCATTATATATACGATAAAAATGATATAAACACATAATTGATTAGATAATAACCTTAAATACTTCATCTTCAATCATCTATTTGTTTCTCGTTGAAATACTGAGTAAAATATTGAAAAAGGAAGAAGTTCGGTTTTTATTGCATATATCGACGTTTCAGCAGGAATAGAGCGGTTTTACGTGTATATCTTCCATCGGTAATATAAACGGAAAATCAGGAACATTTTAGTTCATACTAATGGTAACAGATTGGTTTTTATCATTTGTATTGGAAACAACATTGTCATATGTCTTTTCTTGGATCTAAATAATACGAAACCTCGCTTTATGATTCAAAGATAAAACCTCAAATTTGGTATAATAGTGACTCTTTTCACGATTTTTTTGTAGTTTGATATTACGAAAATATATTCATTTTACCAATATTTCGATACTATTTCATGTTGTATCACGATATGTGATTTGGTCTTCAAATCTCAAAATTTCGCATATTTTGCATTTTAAGCATGTTTTTGTACTAAAAATCATTGAATTTAGTAATATTTTGACGTTTATCATCCCCCTTTTCCTTTATGTGATATAAACAAAATATAATCGAATTAGGCAATACTTTGCTGTTTTTCCACGTTTTTGTGAATTTTCAGTTTATTGTTATCAATTCATTAAATATACGATAAAAAGGATACAAACACATAATTGATTAGATAATACCCTTATATACTTCATTTTCAATCATCTATTTGTTTCTCGTTGAAATACTGAGAAACATATTGAAAAGGGGAGAAGTTCGGTTTTTATTGCATATATCGACGTTTCAGCCGGAATAGAACGGTTTTACGTGTATATCTTCCATCGGTAATATAAACGGAAAACCAGGAACATTTTAGTATATTCTAATGGTAACACATTGGTTTTTATCATTTGTATTGGAAACAACATTGTCATATGTCTTTTCTTGGATCTAAATAATACGAAACCTCGCTTTATGATTCGAAGATAAAACCTCAAATTTGGTATAATAGTGACTCTTTGCATGTTTTTCATGTAATTTTATATTACGTAAATAGACTCATTTTTACCAATATTTCGATACTATTTCATGTAGTATCACGATATGTGATTTGGCCTTCAAATCTCAGAATTTCGCATAATATTGCATTTTAAGCAAGTTTTCTTGCATTTTGTTTCGTATTAAAAATCATCGAATTTAGGAATATTTTGACGTTTATCATCTCACTTTTCCTTTATGTGATATAAACAAAATATCATCGAATTAGGCAATATTATGCTGTTTTTCCACGTTTTTGTAAATTTTCAGTTTATTGTTATTAATTCATTAAATACACGATAAAAATGATGCAAACACATAATTGAATAGAAATTAACCTTAAATACCTCATTTTCAATCAACTATTTGTTTCTCGTTAAAATACTTGTTAAGATATTGAAAAAGGGAGAATTTCTGTTTTTATTGTATATATCGACGTTTCCGCCGGATTAGAGCGGTTTTATGTATACATCTTCCGTCGGTAATATAAACGGAAAATCAGGAACATTTTAGTTATTTCTAATGGAAACACATTGACTTTTATCATTTGTAATGGAAACAACATTGTCATATGTCTTTTTCTTGGTTCTAAATAAAACGAAACCTTGCTCTATGATTTGAAGTTAAAATCCTCAAATATGGTAAAACAGTGACTTTTTTCACGTTTTTCATGTGGTGTGATTTTACGTAAATATATTCGTTTTTACCAATATATCGATACTACTTCATGTTTTCTCACGATATGTGATTTGGCCTTCAAATCTCAAAATTTCTCAAATGTTGCATTTTTAAGCAAAATTCTTGCATTTTGTTTCGTACTAAAAATTAACGAATTTAGCAATATTTTGACGTTTATCATCCCCTTTTCCTTTATGTGATTTAAACAAAATATCATCGAATTAGGCAATATTTTGCCGTTTTTCCACGTTTCTGTGAATTTTAAGTTTATTGGAATTAATTCATTAAATATACGATAAAAGAGATGCAAACATGTAATTGATTAGATAATAAACTAAAATACTTCATCTTCAATCATCTATTTGTTTCTCGTTGAAATACTGAGTAAGATATTGAAAAGGGGAGAAGTTCGGTTTTTATTGCATATATCGACGTTTCAGCCGGAATTCTGCGGTTTTACGTGTACATCTTCCATCGGTAATATAAACGGAAAATCAGGAACATTTTAGTTAATTCTAATGAAAACACATTGATTTATATCATTTGTATTGGAAACAACATTGTCATATGTCTTTTCTTGATTCTAAATAATACGAAACCTCGCTCTGTGATTTGAAGTTAAAATCCTCAAATATGGTAAAATAGTGACTTTTTCACGTTTTTCATGTAGTTTTATATTACGTAAATATATTCATTTTTACCAATATTTCGATACTATTTCATGTAGTATCACGATATGTGATTTGGCCTACAAATTTCAGAATTTCGCATAATATTGCATTTTAAGCAAGTTTTCTTGCATTTTGTTTCGTACTAAAAATCATCGAATTTAGTAATATTTTGACGTTTATCATCTCACTTTTCCTTTATGTGATATAAACAAAATATTATCGAATTAGGCAATATTTTGCTGTTTTTCCACGTTTTTGTGAATTTCCAGTTTATTGGTATTAATTCATTAAATATACGATAAAAATGATACAAACACATAATTGATTAGATGATAAACTTAAATACTTCGTTTTCAATCAACTATTTCTTTCTCGTTAAAATACTTGATAAGATATTGAAAAGAGGAGAAGTTCGGTTTTTATTGCATATATCGACGTTTCAGCCGGATTAGAACGGTTTTACGTGTACATCTTCTGTCGATAATATAAACGAAAAATCAGGAACATTTTGGTTCATTCTAATGAAAACACATTGATTTTTATCATTTGTATTGGAAACAACATTGTCATGTGTCTTTTCTTGGATCTAAATAATACGAAACCTCGCTTTATGATTCGAAGTTAAAACCTCAAATTTGGTATAATAGTGAATTTTTTCACGTTTTTCATGTAGTTTGATATTACGTAAATATATTCATTTTTACCAATATTTCGATACTTTTTCATGTAGTATCACGATATATGATTTGGCCTTCAAATCTCAGAATTTTGCATAATATTGCATTTTAAGAAAAGTTTTCTTGCATTTTGTTTCGTACTATAAATCATTGAATTTAGTAATATTTTCACGTTTATCATCCCCCCTTTTCCTTTATGTGATATAAACAAAATATCATTGAATTAGGCAATTTTTTGCTGTTTTTTCACGTTTTTGTGAATTTCCAGTTTATTGTTATTAATTCATTATATATACGATAAAAATGATACAAACACATAATTGATTAGATAATAACCTTAAACACTTCATCTTCAATCATCTATTTGTTTCTCGTTGAAATACTGAGTAAAATATTGAAAAGGGAAGAAGTTCGGTTTTTATTGCATATATCGACGTTTCAGCAGGAATAGAGCGGTTTTACGTGTATATCTTCCATCGGTAATATAAACGGAAAATCAGGAACATTTTAGTTCATACTAATGGTAACAGATTGGTTTTTATCATTTGTATTGGAAACAACATTGTCATATGTCTTTTCTTGGATCTAAATAATACGAAACCTCGCTTTATGACTCAAAGATAAAACCTCAAATTTGGTATAATAGTGACTCTTTTCACGATTTTTTTGTAGTTTGATATTACGAAAATATATTCATTTTACCAATATTTCGATACTATTTCATGTTGTATCACGATATGTGATTTGGTCTTCAAATCTCAGAATTTCGCATATTTTGCATTTTAAGCATGTTTTTGTACTAAAAATCATTGAAATTATTAATATTTTGACGTTTATCATCCCCCTTTTCCTTTATGTGATATAAACAAAATATAATCGAATTAGGCAATATTTTGCTGTTTTTCCACGTTTTTGTGAATTTTCAGTTTATTGTTATCAATTCATTAAATATACGATAAAAAGGATACAAACACATAATTGATTAGATAATAACCTTATATACTTCATTTTCAATCATCTATTTGTTTCTCGTTGAAATACTGAGAAACATATTGAAAAGGGGAGAAGTTCGGTTTTTATTGCATATATCGACGTTTCAGCCGGAATAGAACGGTTTTACGTGTATATCTTCCATCGGTAATATAAACGGAAAATCAGGAACATTTTAGTATATTCTAATGGTAACACATTGGTTTTTATCATTTGTATTGGAAACAACATTGTCATATGTCTTTTCTTGGATCTAAATAATACGAAACCTCGCTTTATGATTCGAAGATAAAACCTCAAATTTGGTATAATAGTGACTCTTTGCATGTTTTTCATGTAATTTTAAATTACGTAAATAGACTCATTTTTACCAATATTTCGATACTATTTCATGTAGTATCACGATATGTGATTTGGCCTTCAAATCTCAGAATTTCGCATAATATTGCATTTTAAGCAAGTTTTCTTGCATTTTGTTTCGTATTAAAAATCATCGAATTTAGGAATATTTTGACGTTTATCATCTCACTTTTCCTTTATGTGATATAAACAAAATATTATCGAATTAGGCAATATTTTGCTGTTTTTCCACGTTTTTGTGAATTTCCAGTTTATTGGTATTAATTCATTAAATATACGATAAAAATGATACAAACACATAATTGATTAGATGATAAACTTAAATACTTCGTTTTCAATCAACTATTTCTTTCTCGTTAAAATACTTGATAAGATATTGAAAAGAGGAGAAGTTCGGTTTTTATTGCATATATCGACGTTTCAGCCGGATTAGAACGGTTTTACGTGTACATCTTCTGTCGGTAATATAAACGAAAAATCAGGAACATTTTAGTTCATTCTAATGAAAACACATTGATTTTTATCATTTGTATTGGAAACAACATTGTCATGTGTCTTTTCTTGGATCTAAATAATACGAAACCTCGCTTTATGATTCGAAGTTAAAACCTCAAATTTGGTATAATAGTGAATTTTTTCACGTTTTTCATGTAGTTTGATATTACGTAAATATATTCATTTTTACCAATATTTCGATACTTTTTCATGTAGTATCACGATATATGATTTGGCCTTCAAATCTCAGAATTTTGCATAATATTGCATTTTAAGAAAAGTTTTCTTGCATTTTGTTTCGTACTATAAATCATTGAATTTAGTAATATTTTCACGTTTATCATCCCCCCTTTTCCTTTATGTGATATAAACAAAATATCATTGAATTAGGCAATTTTTTGCTGTTTTTTCACGTTTTTGTGAATTTCCAGTTTATTGTTATTAATTCATTATATATACGATAAAAATGATACAAACACATAATTGATTAGATAATAACCTTAAATACTTCATCTTCAATCATCTATTTGTTTCTCGTTGAAATACTGAGTAAAATATTGAAAAAGGAAGAAGTTCGGTTTTTATTGCATATATCGACGTTTCAGCAGGAATAGAGCGGTTTTACGTGTATATCTTCCATCGGTAATATAAACGGAAAATCAGGAACATTTTAGTTCATACTAATGGTAACAGATTGGTTTTTATCATTTGTATTGGAAACAACATTGTCATATGTCTTTTCTTGGATCTAAATAATACGAAACCTCGCTTTATGATTCAAAGATAAAACCTCAAATTTGGTATAATAGTGACTCTTTTCACGATTTTTTTGTAGTTTGATATTACGAAAATATATTCATTTTACCAATATTTCGATACTATTTCATGTTGTATCACGATATGTGATTTGGTCTTCAAATCTCAGAATTTCGCATATTTTGCATTTTAAGCATGTTTTTGTACTAAAAATCATTGAATTTAGTAATATTTTGACGTTTATCATCCCCCTTTTCCTTTATGTGATATAAACAAAATATAATCGAATTAGGCAATACTTTGCTGTTTTTCCACGTTTTTATGAATTTTCAGTTTATTGTTATCAATTCATTAAATATACGATAAAAAGGATACAAACACATAATTGATTAGATAATAACCTTATATACTTCATTTTCAATCATCTATTTGTTTCTCGTTGAAATACTGAGAAACATATTGAAAAGGGGAGAAGTTCGGTTTTTATTGCATATATCGACGTTTCAGCCGGAATAGAACGGTTTTACGTGTATATCTTCCATCGGTAATATAAACGGAAAACCAGGAACATTTTAGTATATTCTAATGGTAACACATTGGTTTTTATCATTTGTATTGGAAACAACATTGTCATATGTCTTTTCTTGGATCTAAATAATACGAAACCTCGCTTTATGATTCGAAGATAAAACCTCAAATTTGGTATAATAGTGACTCTTTGCATGTTTTTCATGTAATTTTATATTACGTAAATAGACTCATTTTTACCAATATTTCGATACTATTTCATGTAGTATCACGATATGTGATTTGGCCTTCAAATCTCAGAATTTCGCATAATATTGCATTTTAAGCAAGTTTTCTTGCATTTTGTTTCGTATTAAAAATCATCGAATTTAGGAATATTTTGACGTTTATCATCTCACTTTTCCTTTATGTGATATAAACAAAATATCATCGAATTAGGCAATATTATGCTGTTTTTCCACGTTTTTGTAAATTTTCAGTTTATTGTTATTAATTCATTAAATACACGATAAAAATGATGCAAACACATAATTGAATAGAAATTAACCTTAAATACCTCATTTTCAATCAACTATTTGTTTCTCGTTAAAGTACTTGATAAGATATTGAAAAGGGGAGAATTTCTGTTTTATTACATATATCGACATTTCAGCCGGATTAGAGCGGTTTTACGTGTACATCTTTCGTCGGTAATATAAACGGAAAATCAGGAACATTTTAGTTATTTCTAATGGAAACACATTGACTTTTATCATTTGTATTGGAAACAACATTGTCATATGTCTTTTTCTTGGTTCTAAATAAAACGAAACCTTGCTCTATGATTTGAAGTTAAAATCCTCAAATATGGTAAAACAGTGACTTTTTTCACGTTTTTCATGTGGTGTGATTTTACGTAAATATATTCGTTTTTACCAATATATCGATACTACTTCATGTTTTCTCACGATATGTGATTTGGCCTTCAAATCTCAAAATTTCTCAAATGTTGCATTTTTAAGCAAAATTCTTGCATTTTGTTTCGTACTAAAAATTAACGAATTTAGCAATATTTTGACGTTTATCATCCCCTTTTCCTTTATGTGATTTAAACAAAATATCATCGAATTAGGCAATATTTTGCCGTTTTTCCACGTTTCTGTGAATTTTAAGTTTATTGGAATTAATTCATTAAATATACGATAAAAGAGATGCAAACATGTAATTGATTAGATAATAAACTTAAATACTTCATCTTCAATCATCTATTTGTTTCTCGTTGAAATACTGTTTAAGATATTGAAAAGGGGAGAAGTTCGGTTTTTATGCATATATCGACGTTTCAGCCGGAATTCTGCGGTTTTACGTGTACATTTTCCATCGGTAATATAAACGGAAAATCAGGAACATTTTAGTTAATTCTAATGAAAACACATTGATTTATATCATTTGTATTGGAAACAACATTGTCATATGTCTTTTCTTGATTCTAAATAATACGAAACCTCGCTCTGTGATTTGAAGTTAAAACCCTCAAATATGGTAAAATAGTGACTTTTTCACGTTTTTCATGTAGTTTTATATTACGTAAATAGACTCATTTTTACCAATATTTCGATACTATTTCATGTAGTATCACGATATGTGATTTGGCCTACAAATTTCAGAATTTCGCATAATATTGCATTTTAAGCAAGTTTTCTTGCATTTTGTTTCGTACTAAAAATCATCGAATTTAGTAATATTTTGACGTTTATCATCTCACTTTTCCTTTATGTGATATAAACAAAATATTATCGAATTAGGCAATATTTTGCTTTTTTTCCACGTTTTTTTGAATTTCCAGTTTATTGGTATTAATTCATTAAATATACGATAAAAATGATACAAACACATAATTGATTAGATGATAAACTTAAATACTTCGTTTTCAATCAACTATTTCTTTCTCGTTAAAATACTTGATAAGATATTGAAAAGAGGAGAAGTTCGGTTTTTATTGCATATATCGACGTTTCAGCCGGATTAGAACGGTTTTACGTGTACATCTTCTGTCGGTAATATAAACGAAAAATCAGGAACATTTTAGTTCATTCTAATGAAAACACATTGATTTTTATCATTTGTATTAGAAACAACATTGTCATGTGTCTTTTCTTGGATCTAAATAATACGAAACCTCGCTCTATGATTCGAAGTTAAAACCTCAAATTTGGTATAATAGTGAATTTTTTCACGTTTTTCATGTAGTTTGATATTACGTAAATATATTCATTTTTACCAATATTTCGATACTTTTTCATGTAGTATCACGATATATGATTTGGCGTTCAAATCTCAGAATTTTGCATAATATTGCATTTTAAGAAAAGTTTTCTTGCATTTTGTTTCGTACTATAAATCATTGAATTTAGTAATATTTTCACGTTTATCATCCCCCCTTTTCCTTTATGTGATATAAACAAAATATCATCGAATTAGGCAATTTTTTGCTGTTTTTTCACGTTTTTGTGAATTTCCAGTTTATTGTTATTAATTCATTATATATACGATAAAAATGATACAAACACATAATTGATTAGATAATAACCTTAAATACTTCATCTTCAATCATCTATTTGTTTCTCGTTGAAATACTGAGTAAAATATTGAAAAGGGAAGAAGTTCGGTTTTTATTGCATATATCGACGTTTCAGCAGGAATCGAGCGGTTTTACGTGTATATCTTCCATCGGTAATTTAAACGGAAAATCAGGAACATTTTAGTTCATACTAATGGTAACACATTGGTTTTTATCATTTGTATTGGAAACAACATTGTCATATGTCTTTTCTTGGATCTAAATAATACGAAACCTCGCTTTATGATTCGAAGATGAAACCTCAAATTTGGTATAATAGTGACTCTTTTCACGTTTTTTTTGTAGTTTGATATTACGCAAATATATTCATTTTACCAATATTTCGATACTTTTTCATGTTGTATCACGATAGGTGATTTGGTCTTCAAATCTCAGTATTTCGCATATTTTGCATTTTAAGCATGTTTTTGTACTAAAAATCATTGAATTTAGTAATATTTTGACGTTTATCATCCCCCTTTTCCTTTATGTGATATAAACAAAATATAATCGAATTAGGCAATATTTTGCTGTTTTTCCACGTTTTTGTGAATTTTCAGTTTATTGTTATCAATTCATTAAATATACGATAAAAAGGATACAAACACATAATTGATTAGATAATAACCTTATATACTTCATTTTCAATCATCTATTTGTTTCTCGTTGAAATACTGAGAAACATATTGAAAAGGGGAGAAGTTCGGTTTTTATTGCATATATCGACGTTTCAGCCGGAATAGAACGGTTTTACGTGTATATCTTCCATCGGTAATATAAACGGAAAATCAGGAACATTTTAGTATATTCTAATGGTAACACATTGGTTTTTATCATTTGTATTGGAAACAACATTGTCATATGTCTTTTCTTGGATCTAAATAATACGAAACCTCGCTTTATGATTCGAAGATAAAACCTCAAATTTGGTATAATAGTGACTCTTTGCATGTTTTTCATGTAATTTTATATTACGTAAATAGACTCATTTTTACCAATATTTCGATACTATTTCATGTAGTATCACGATATGTGATTTGGCCTTCAAATCTCAGAATTTCGCATAATATTGCATTTTAAGCAAGTTTTCTTGCATTTTGTTTCGTACTAAAAATCATCGAATTTAGGAATATTTTGACGTTTATCATCTCACTTTTCCTTTATGTGATATAAACAAAATATCATCGAATTAGGCAATATTATGCTGTTTTTCCACGTTTTTGTAAATTTTCAGTTTATTGTTATTAATTCATTAAATATACGATAAAAATGATGCAAACACATAATTGAACAGAAATTAACCTTATATACCTCATTTTCAATCAACTATTTGTTTCTCGTTAAAGTACTTGATAAGATATTGAAAAGGGGAGAATTTCTGTTTTATTGCAAATATCGACATTTCAGCCGGATTAGAGCGGTTTTACGTGTACATCTTTCGTCGGTAATATAAACGGAAAATCAGGAACATTTTAGTTATTTCTAATGGAAACACATTGACTTTTATCATTTGTATTGGAAACAACATTTTCATATGTCTTTTTCTTGGTTCTAAATAAAACGAAACCTTGCTCTATGATTTGAAGTTAAAATCCTCAAATATGGTAAAACAGTGACTTTTTTCACGTTTTTCATGTGGTGTGATTTTACGTAAATATATTCGTTTTTACCAATATATCGATACTACTTCATGTTTTCTCACGATATGTGATTTGGCCTTCAAATCAAAAAAATTTCTCAAATGTTGCATTTTTAAGCAAAATTCTTGCATTTTGTTTCGTACTAAAAATTAACGTATTTAGCAATATTTTGACGTTTATCATCCCCTTTTCCTTTATGTGATTTAAACAAAATATCATCGAATTAGGCAATATTTTGCCGTTTTTCCACGTTTCTGTGAATTTTAAGTTTATTGGAATTAATTCATTAAATATACGATAAAAGAGATGCAAACATGTAATTGATTAGATAATAAACTTAAATACTTCATCTTCAATCATCTATTTGTTTCTCGTTGAAATACTGAGTAAGATATTGAAAAGGGGAGAAGTTCGGTTTTTATTGCATATATCGACGTTTCAGCCGGAATTGTGCGGTTTTACGTGTACATCTTCCATCGGTAATATAAACGGAAAATCAGGAACATTTTAGTTCATTCTAATGAAAACACATTGATTTTTATCATTTGTATTGGAAACAACATTGTCATATGTCTTTTCTTGGATCTAAATAATATGAAACCTCGCTTTAAGATTCGAAGTTAAAATCCTCAAATTGAAAAAGGGAGAAGTTCTGTTTTTATTGCATATATCGACGTTTCAGCCGGAATTGAGCGGTTTTCGTGTACATCTTCCATCGGTAATATAAACGGAAAATCAAGAACATGTTAGGTAATTCTAATGAAAACACATTGATTTTTATCGTTTGTATTGGAAACAACATTTTCATATGTCTTTTCTTGGATTTAAATAATACGAAACCTCGCTCTATGATTTGAAATTAAAATCCTCAAATATGGTTAAAAAGTGACTTTTTTCACGTTTTTCATGTAGTTTGATATTACGTAAATATATTCATTTTTACCAAAATTTCAATGCTATTTCATGTAGTATCACGATATGTGATTTGACCTTCAATTCTCAGAATTTCGCATAATATTGTATTTTAAACAAGTTTTCTTGCATTTTGTTTCGTACGAAAAATCATCGAATTTTGCAATATTTTGACGTGTATCATCTCCTTTTCCTTTATGTGATTTAAACAAAATATCATCGAATTAGGCAATATTTTGCCGTTTTTCCACGTTTTGGTGAATTTTCAGTCTATGGGTATTAATTCATTATATATACGATAAAAATGATGCAAACACATAATTGATTAGATAATAACCTCAAATAATTCATTTTCAATCATCTATTTGTTTCTCGTTAAAATACTGAGTAAGATATTTGATGAAAAGGGGAAAAGTTCGGTTTTTATTGCATATATCGACGTTTCAGCCGGATTAGGGCGGTTTTACGTGTACATCTTCCATCGGTAATATAAACGGAAAATCAAGAACATTTTAGTTAATTCTAATGAAAACACATTGTTTTTTATCATTTGTATTGGAAACAACATTGTCATATGTCTTTTCTTGGATCTAAATAATACGAAACCTCGCTCTATGATTTGAAGTTAAAATCCTCAAATATGATAAAATAGTGACTTTTTCACGTTAATCATGTAGTTTGATATTACGTAAATATATTCATTTTTACCAATACTTCGAAACTATTTCATGTAGTATCACGATATGTGATTTGGCCTTCAAATCTCAGAATTTCGCATAATATTGCATTTTAAGCAAGTTTTTTTGCATTTTGTTTCGTACGAATAATCATCGAATTTAGCAATATTTTGACGCTTATCATCCCCTTTTCTCTTATGTGATTTAAAAAAATATCATCGAATTAGGCAATATTTTGCCGTTTTTACACGTTTTCGTGAATTTTCAGTTTATGGGTATTTATTCATTATATATACGATAAAAATATTACAAACACATAATTGATTAGATAATAACCTTAAATACTTCATTTTCAATCTACTATTTGTTTCTCGTTAAAATACTGAGTAAGATATTGAAAAAGGGAGAAGTTCTGTTTTTATTGCATATATCGACGTTTCAGCCGGAATTGAGCGGTTTTCGTGTACATCTTCCATCGGTAATATAAACGGAAAATCAAGAACATGTTAGGTAATTCTAATGAAAACACTGATTTTTATCGTTTGTATTGGAAACAACATTGTCATATGTCTTTTCTTGGATCTAATTAATACGAAACCTCGCTCTATGACTTGAAGTTAAAATCCTCATATATGGTAAAATAGTGACTTTTTCACGTTAATCATGTAGTTTGATATTACGTAAATATATTAATTTTACCAATATTTCGATACTATTTCAAGTAGTATCACGATATGTGATTTGGCCTTTAAATCTCAAAATTTCGCATAATATTGCATTTTAAGCAAGTTTTCTTGCATTTTGTTTCTTGCGAAAAATCATCGAATTTAGCAATATTTTGACGTTTATCATCCCCTTTTCCTTTATGTGATTTAAACAAAATATCATCGAATTAGGCAATATTTTGCCGTTTTTACACGTTTATGTGAATTTTCAGTTTATGGGTATTAATTCATTATATATACGATAAAAATGATGCAAACACATAATTGATTAGATAATAACCTTAAATGCTTCATTTTCAATAAACTATTTGTTTCTCGTTTAAATACTGAGTAAGATATTGAAAAGGGGAGAAGTTCTGTTTTTATTGCACATATCGACGTTTCAGCCGGAATAGATCGGTTTTCGTTTACTTCTTCCATCGGCAATATAAACGGAAAATCAGGAACATTTTAGTTAATTCTAATGAAAACACATTGTTTTTTATCATTTGAATTTTAAACAACATTGTCATAAGTCTTTTCTTGGATTTAAATAATACGAAGCCTCGCTCTATGATTTGAAGTTAAAATCCTCAAATATGGTAAAATAGTGACTTTATCACGTTTTTCATGTAGTTTGATATTACGTAAATATATTCATTTTTACCAATACTTCGATACTATTTCATGTAGTATCACTATACGCGATTTGGCCTTCAAATCTCAAAATTTCGCATAATATTGCATTTTAAGCAAGTTTTCTTGCATTTTGTTTCGTACGAAAAATCATCATATATAGCAATATTTTGACGTTTATCATCTTCTTTTCCTTTATGTGATTTAAACATAATATCATCGAATTTGGCAATATTTTGCCGTTTTTCCACATTTTTGTGAATTTTCAGTTTATTGTTATTAATTCATTAAAAAAACGATAAAAATGATGCAAACACATAATTGATTAGAAATTAACCTTAAATACTTCATTTTCAATCAACCATTTGTTTCTCGTTAAAATACTGAATAGGGTATTGAAATGGTGAGAAGTTCGGTTTTTATTGCATATATCGACGTTTCAGCCGGATTAAAGCGGTTTTACGTGTACATCTTCCATCGGTAATATAAACGGAAAACCAGGAACATTTTAGTTAATTCTAATGAAAACACATTGGTTTTTATCATTTGTATTGGAAACAACATTGTCATATGTCTTTTCTTGGATCTAAATAATACGAAACCTCGCTCTATGATTTGAAGTTAAAATCCCCAAATATGGTAAAATAGTGAATTTTTTCACGTTTTTCATGAAGTTTGATATTACGTATATATATTCTTTTTTACCAATATTTCGATACTATTTCATGTAGTATCACGATATGTGATTTGGCCTTCAAATCTCAGAATTTCGCATAATATTGCATTTAAAGCAAGTTTTCTTGCATTTTGTTTCGTACGAAAAATCATCGAATTTAGCATTATTTTGACGTGTATCATCTCCTTTCCCTTTATGTGATTTAAACAAAATATCATCGAATTAGGTAATATTTTGCCGTTTTTCCACGTTTTTGTGAATTTTCAGTTTATGGATATTAATTCATTATATATACGTTAAAAATGATGCAAACACATAATTGATTAGATAAAAACCTTAAATACTTCATTTTCAATCAACTATTTGTTTCTCGTTAAAGTACTGAATAAGATATTGAAAAGGGGAGAAGTTCTGTTTTTATTGCATATATCGACGTTTCAGCCGGAATAGAGCGGTTTTCGTGTACATCTTCCATCGGTAATATAAACGGAAAATCAGGAACATTTTAGTTAATTCTAATGAAAACACATTATCACTCTCTTGAGCCTTTTTATAACTCTCTTAAGCCTCTGCCTCTCTCTCTTAAGCCGCTGCATCACTCTCCTAAGCCTCTTCTTCTCCTCTCTTGATCCTCTGCATCACTCTTTTAAGCCTCTGCATCACTCTCTTAAGCCTCTGCATCACTCTCTTGAGTCTCTGTATCACTCTCTTAATCCTCTGCATCCCTCTGTTCATCTTCTGCATCACTCTCTTGAGCCTCTGCGTCATTCTCTTGAGCCTCTGCATCCCTCTCTTAAGCCTTTACATCATTCACTTGAGCTTCTGCATCACTCTCTTTAGTCTCTACCTTCACTCTCTTAAGCCTCCGCATCTCTCTCTTCAGTCTCTGCATCACTCTCTTGAGCCTCTGCATCCCTCTCTTGAGGCCCTGCATCCCTCTCTTAAGCCTCTGCATCACTCTCTTGAGCCTCTGCATGACTCTCGTCATCCTCTGCATCCCTCCCTGGAGCATCTGCATCACTCTCTTGGGCCCCTGCATCACTCTCTTGAGCCTCTGCATCCCTCTCTTGAGCCCCTGCATCCCTCTCTTAAGCCTCTGCATCACTCTCATAAGCCTCTGCATCACTCTCTTCAGCTTCTGAATCACTCTCTTGAGCCTCTGCATCCTTCTCTTGAGCCTCTGCATCACTCTCTTGAGCCTCTGCATCCTTCTCTTGAGCCTCTGCATCATTCTCCTAGACCTCTGCATCACTTTCTTGAGCCTCTGCATCACTCTCTTGAGCCTCTGCATCACTCTCTGGAGCCTCTGCATCACTCTCTTGAGCCTCTGTATCCCTCTCTTGCGTCTCTGCATCACTCCCTTAAGCCTCTGCATCCCTCTCTTCATCCTCTGCATCACTCACTTGAGCCTTTGCATCATTCTCTTGAGCTTCTGCATCCCTTTCTTAAGCCACTGCATCACTCTCTTGAGCCTCTGCATCCCTCTCTTGCGTCTCTGCATCACTCCCTTAAGCCTCTGCATCGCTCTCTTCATCCTCTGCATCACTCACTTGAGCCTTTGCATCATTCTTTTCAGCCTCTGTATCACTCTCTTAAGCCTCTGCATCACTCACTTAAGCCTCTGCATCATTCTCTTCAACATCTGCATCACTCTCTTGAGCCTCTGCATCACTCTCCTGAGCCTCTGCATCACTCTTTTAAGCCTCTGTCTCATTCTCTTCAGCCTCTGCATTCCTCTCGTAAGCCTCAGCATCATTCTCTTCAGCCTCTGCATCCCTGTCTTGATCCGCTGCATCACTCTCGTAAGCCTCCGCATCACTCTCTTGAGCCTCTGCATAATTCTCTTTAACCTCTGCATCACTCTCCTGTGCCTCTGCATCCTTCTCTTGAGCCTCTGCATCACTCTCTTGAGCCTCGTCATCCCTCTCTTAAGCCTCTGCATCACTCTCTTGATCCTCTGCATCACTCTCTTAAGCCTCTGCATCCCTCTCTTGAGCCACTGCATCACTCTCTTGAGCCTCTGCATCACTCTATTGAGCCTCTGCATCACTCTCTTGAGCTTCTGCAACACTCTCTTCAGCCTCTGCATCACTCTCTTAAGCCTCTGCCTCCCTCACTTGATTCTCTGCATCACTCTCGTAAACCTCTGCATCAGTCTCTTGAGCCTCTTCATAACTCTTTTTAGCTTCTGCATCACTCTCTTGAGCCTCTGCATCTCTCTCTTGAGCTTCTGCAACACTCTCTTCTGCCTCTGCATCACTCTCTTAAGCCTCTGCATCACTCTCTTCGGCCTCTGCATCACTCTCTTAAGCCTCTGCTTCCCTCTCTTGATCCTCTGCATCAAGAGAGGTTGATCCTCTGATCCTTGATCCTCTGCATCAAAATATCATCGAATTAGGCAATATTTTGCTGTTTTTCCACGTTTTTGTGAATTTCCAGTTTATTGTTATTAATTCATTAAATATACGATAAAAATGATACAAGCACATAATTGATTAGATAATAATAACCTTAAATACTTCATTTTCAATCATCTATGTGTTTCTCGTTGAAATACTGAGTAAGATATTGAAAAGGGGAAAAGTTCGGTTTTTATTGCATATATCGACGTTTCAGCCGGAATAGAGCGGTTTTACGTGTACATCTTCCATCGGTAATATAAACGGAAAATCAGGAACATTTTAGTTTACTCTAATGAAAACACATTGATTTTTATCATTTGTATTGGAAACAACATTGTCATATGTCCTTTCTTGGATCTAAATAATACGAAACCTCGCTTTATAATTCGAAGTTAAAATCCACAAATTTGGAATAATAGTGACTTTTTTCACGTTTTTCATGTAGTTTGATATTACGTAAATATATTCATTTTTACCAATAATTCGATGCTATTTCATGTAGTATCACGATATGTAATTTGGCCTTCATATCTAAGATTTTCTCATAATATTGCATTTTAAGCAAGTTTTCTTGCATTTTGTTTCTTACTAAACATCATCGAATTTAGCAATATTTTGACTTTTCCTTTATGTGATAGAAACAAAATATCATCGAATTAGGCAATATTTTGCCGTTTTTCCACGTTTTTGTGAATTTTCAGTTTATTGGTATTAATTCATTAAATATACTATAAAAATGACGCAAACACGTAATAGATTAGATAATAAACTTAAATACTTCATCTTCAATCATCTACTTGTTGCTCTTTGAAATACTGAGTAGGATATTAAAAAGGGGAGAAGTTCGGTTTTTATTGCATATATCGACGTTTCAGCCGAAATTGTGCGGTTTTACGTGTACATCTTCCATCGGAAATATAAACGGAAAATCAGGAACATTTTAGTTCATTCTAATGAAAACACATTGATTTTTATCATTTGTATCGGAAACAACATTGTCATATGTCATATCTTGGATCTAAATAATACGAAACCTCACTTTATGATTCGAAGTTAAAACCTCAAATTTGGTATAATAGTGACTTTTTTCACGTTTTTCATGTAGTTTGATATTACGTAAAAATATTCATTTTTACCAATATTTCGATGGTTTTTCATGTAGTATCACGATATGTGATTTGGCCTTCAAATCTCATAATTTCGCATAATATTGCACTTTAGTTACTTTTTTCACGTTTTTCATGTAGTTTGACATTACGTAAATATATTCATTTTTACCAATATTTCGATACTTTTTCATGTAGTATCACGATATGTGATTTGGCCTTCTAATCTCAGAATTTCGCATAATATTGCATTTTAAGCAAGTTTTCTTGCATTTTGTTTGGTACTATAAATCAACGAATTTAGTAATATTTTGACGTTTATCATCCCCCTTTTCCTTTATGTGATATAAACAAAATATCATCGAATTAGGCAATATTTTGCTGTTTTTCCACGTTTTTGTGAATTTCGAGTTTATTGTAATTAATTCATTAAATATACGATAAAAATGATACAAACACATAATTGATTAGATAATAACCTTAAATACTTCATTTTCAATCATCTATTTGTTTCTCGATGATATACTGAGTAAGATATTAAAAGGGGAGAAGGTCGGTTATTATTGCATATGTAGATGTTTCAGCCGGAATAGAGCGGTTTTACGTGTACATCTTCCATCGGTAATATAAATGGAAAATCAGGAACATTTTAGTTAATTCTAATGAAAACACACTGATTTTTATCATTTATATTAGAACCAACATTGTCATATGCCTTTTCTTGGATCTAAATAATACGAAACCTCGCTTTATGATTCGAAGTTAAAATCCACAAATTTGGAATAATAGTGACTTTTTCACGTTTTTCATGTAGTTTGATATTACGTAAATATATTCATTTTTACCAATATTTCGATACTATTTCATGTAGTATCACGATATGTGATTTGGAATTTATATATCAGATTTTTGCATAATATTGCATTTTAAGCTAGTTTTCTTGCATTTTGTTTCGTACTAAACATCATGGAATTTAGCAATATTTTGACGTTTATCATCCCCCCTTTTCCTTTATGTGATATAAACAAAATATCATCGAATTAGGCAATATTTTGCTGCTTCTCCACGTTTTTGTGAATTTCCAGTTTATTGTTATTAATTCATTAAATATACAATAAAAATAATACTAACACATAATTGATTAGATAATAACCTTAAATACTTCATTTTCAATCATCTATTTGTTTCTCGTAGAAATACTGAGTAAAATATTGAAAAGGGGACAAGTTCGGTTTTTATTGCATATATCGACGTTTCAGCTGGAATTGTGCGGTTTTACGTGTACACCTTCCATCGGTAATATAAACGGAAAATCAGGAACATTTTAGTTCATTCTAATGACAACACATTGATTTTTATCAGTTGTATTGGAAACAACATTGCCATATGTCTTTTCTTGGATCTAAATAATACGAAACCTCGCTTTATGATTCGAAGTTAAAATCCACAAATTTGGAATAATAGTGACTTTTTCACGTTTTTCATGTAGTTTGATATTAGGCAAATATATTCATTTTTACCAATATTTCGATACTAATTCATGTAGGATCACGATATGTGATTTGGCCTTCATATCTCAGATTTTCGCATAATATTGCATTTTAAGCAAGTTTTCCTGCATTTTGTTTCTTACTAAACATCATCGAATTTAGCAATATTTTGACGTTTATCATCCTCTTTTCCTTTATGTGATAGAAACAAAATATCATCGAATTAGGCAATATTTTGCTGTTTTTCCACGTTTTATTGAATTTCCAGTTTATTGTTATTAATTCATTAAATATAAGATAAAAATGATACAAACACGTAATTGATTAGATAATAAACTTAAATACTTCATCTTCAATCATCTACTTTTTTCTCGTAGAAATACTGAGTAGGATATTGAAAAGGGGAGAAGTTCGGTTTTTATTGCATATATCGACGTTTCAGCCGGAATTGTGCGGTTTTACGTATACATCTTCCATCGGTAATATAAACGAAAAATCAAGAACATTTTAGTTCATTCTAATGAAAACACATTGATTTTTATCATTTGTATTACAAACAACATTGTCTTATGTCTTTTCATGGATCTAAATAATACGAAACCTCACTTTATGATTCGACGATAAAAACCTCAAATTTAGTATAATAGTAACTTTTTTCACGTTTTTCATGTAGTTTGATATTACGTAAATATATTCATTTTTAGCAATATTTCGATGCTTTTTCATGTAGTATCACGATATGTGATTTGGCCTTCATATCAGAAATTCGCAGAATATTGCATTTTAGTTACTTTTTTCACGTTTTTCATGTAGTTTGATATTACGTAAATATATTCATTTTTACCAATATTTCGATACTTTTTCATGTAGTATCACGATATGTGATTTGGCCTTCAAATCTCAGAATTTTGCATAATATTGCATTTTAAGCAAGTTTTCTTGCATTTTGTTTCGTACTATAAATCAACGAATTTAGTAATATTTTGACGTTTATCACCCCCCTTTTCCTTTATGTGATATAAATAAAATATCATCGAATTAGCAATATTTTGCGGTTTTTCCACATTTTTGTGAATTTCCAGTTTATTGATATTAATTCATTAAATATACGATAAAAATGATACAAACACATAATTGATTAGATAATAACCTTAAATACTTCATTTTCAATCATCTATTTGTTTCTCGTTGAAATACTGAGTAAGATATTGAAAAGGGGAGAAGTTCGGTTTTTATTGCATATATCGACGTTTCATTCAGAATAGAGCGGTTTTACGTGTACATCTTCCATCGGTAATATAAACGGAAAATCAGGAACATTTTAGTTCATTCTAATGAAAACACATTGATTTTTATCATTTGTATTGGAAACAACATTGTCATATGTCTTTTCTTGGATATAAATAATACGAAAATTCGCTTTATGATTCGAAGTTAAAATCCACAAATTTGGAATAATAGTGCCTTTTTTCACGTTTTTCATGTAGTTTGAGATTACGTAAATATATTCATTTTTACCAATATTTCGATACTATTTCATGTAGTATCACGATATGTGATTTGGCCTTCATATCTCAGATTTTCGCATAATATTGCATTATAAGCAAGTTATCTTGCATTTTGTTTCTTACACAACATCATCGAATTTAGCAATATTTTGACGTTTATCATCCTCTTTTTCCTTTATTTGATAGAAACAAAATATCATCGAATTAGGCAATATATTGCCGTTTTCCACGTTTTTTTGAATTTTCAGTTTATTGTTATTAATTCATTAAATATACGATAAAAATGATACAAACACGTAATTGATTATGTACGGTTTTACGTGTACATCTTCCATCGGTAATATAAACGGAATATCAGGAACATTTTAGTTCTTTCTAATGAAAACACATTGATTTTTATCATTTGTATTACAAACAACATTGTCATATGTCTTTTCTTGGATCTAAATAATACGAAACCTCGCTTTATGATTCAAAGTTAAAACCTCAAATTTGGTATAATAGTGACTCTTTTCACGTTTTTCGTGTTGTTTGATATTACGTAAATATATTCATTTTTACCAATATTTCGATGCTTTTTAATGTAGTATCACGATATGTGATTTGGCCTTCAAATCTCAGAATTTCGCATAATAGTGCATTTTAGTTACTTTCTTCACGTTTTTCATGTAGTTTGATATTACGTAAATATAATCATTTTTACCAATATTTCGATACTTTTTCATGTAGTATCACGATATGTGATTTGGCCTTCAAATCTCAGAATTTTGCATAATATTGCATTTTAAGCAAGTTTTCTTGCATTTTGTTTCGTACTATAAAATAATTTAGTAATATTTTGACGTTTATCATCCCCCTTTTCCTTTATGTGATATAAACAAAATATCATCGAATTAGGCAATATTTTGCTGTTTTTCCACGTTTTTGTGAATTTTCAGTTTATTGTTATTAATTCATTAAATATACGATAAAATGATACAAACACATAATTGATTAGATAATAACCTTAAATACTTCATTTTCAATCATCTATTTGTTTCTCGTTGAAATACTGAGTAAGATATTGAAAAGGGGACAAGTTCGGTGTTTATTGCATATTTCGACGTATCAGCTGGAATGGAGCGGTTTTACGTTTACATCTTCCATCGGTAATATAAACGGAAAATCAGGAAATTTTTAGTAAATTCTATTGAAAACACATTGATTTTTATCATTTGTATTGGAAACAACATTGTCATATGTCTTTTCTTGGATCTAAATAATACGAAACCTCGCTTTATGATTCGAAGGTAAAATCCACAAATTTGGTAAAATAGTGACTTTTTTCACGTTTTTCATATAGTTTGATATTACGTAAATATATTCAATTTTACCAATATTTCGATACTATTTCATGTAGTATCACGATATGTGATTTGGCCTTCAAATCTCAGAATTTTGCATAATATTGCATTTTAAGCAAGTTTTCTTGCATTTTGTTTCGTACTATAAATCATCGAATTTAGTAATATTTTGACGTTTATCATCCCCCTTTTCCTTTATGTGATATAAAAAAATATCATCGAATTAGGCAATATTTTGCTGTTTCAACATTTTTGTGAATTTCCTGTTTATTGTTATTAATTCATTATATATACGATAAAAATGATACAAACACATAATTCATTAGATAATAACCTTAAATACTTCATTTTCAATAATCTATTTGTTTCTCGTTGAAATACTGAGTAAGATTTTAATGATACATTAATGATACAAACACGTAATTGATTAGATAATAAACTTAAATACTTCATCTTCAATCATCTACTTTTTTCTAGTAGAAATACTGAGTAAGATATTGAAAAGGGGAAAAGTTCGGTTTTTATTGCATATATCGACGTTTCAACCGGAATAGAGCGGTTTTACGTGTACATCTTCCATCGGTAATATAAACGGAAAATCAGGAACATTTTAGTTTACTCTAATGAAAACACATTGATTTTTATCATTTGTATTGGAAACAACATTGTCATATGTCCTTTCTTGGATCTAAATAATACGAAACCTCGCTTTATAATTCGAAGTTAAAATCCACAAATTTGGAATAATAGTGACTTTTTTCACGTTTTTCATGTAGTTTGATATTACGTAAATATATTCATTTTTACCAATAATTCGATGCTATTTCATGTAGTATGACGATATGTGATTTGGAATTCATATATCAGATTTTTGCAAAATATTGCATTTTAAGCTAGTTTTCTTGCATTTTGTTTCGTACTAAACATCATCGAATTTAGCAATATTTCGACGTTTATTATCCCCCTTTTCCTTTATGTGATATAAACAAAATATCATCGAATTAGGCAATATTTTGCTGCTTTTCCACGTTTTTGTGAATTTCCAGTTTATTGTTATTAATTCATTAAATATACAATAAAAATAATACAAACACATGATTAGATAATAACCTTAAATACTTCATTTTCAATCATCTATTTGTTTCTCGTAGAAATACTGAGTAGGATATTGAAAAGGGGAGAAGTTCGGTTTTTATTGCATATATCGACGTTTCAGACGGAATAGAGCGGTTTTAAGTGTACATCTTCCATCGGTAATATAAACGAAAAAACATGAACATTTTAGTTTATTCTAATGAAAACATATTGATTTTTATTATTTGTATTGGAAACAACATTGTCATATGTCTTTTCTTGGATCTAAATAATACGAAACCTCGCTTTATAATTCGAAGTTAAGATCCACAAATTTGGAATAATAGTGACTTTTTTCACGTTTTTCATGTAGTTTGATATTACGTAAATATATTCATTTTTACCAATTTTTCAATACTATTTCATGTGGTATCACGATATGTAAATTGGCCTTCATAGCTCAGATTTTCGCATAATATTGCATTTTAAGCAAGTTTTCTTGCATTTTGTTTCTTACTAAACATCATCGAATTTAGCAATATTTTGACTCTTTTCCTTTATGTGATAGAAACAAAATATCATCGAATTAGGCAATATTTTGCCGTTTTTCCACGTTTTTGTGAATTTTCAGTTTATTGGTATTAATTCATTAAATATACTATAAAAATGACGCAAACACGTAATAGATTAGATAATAAACTTAAATACTTCATCTTCAATCATCTGCTTGTTTCTCTTTGAAATACTGAGTAGGATATTAAAAAGGGGAGAAGTTCGGTTTTTATTGCATATATCGACGTTTCAGCCGAAATTGTGCGGTTTTACGTGTACATCTTCCATCGGAAATATAAACGGAAAATCAGGAACATTTTAGTTCATTCTAATGAAAACACATTGATTTTTATCATTTGTATCGGAAACAACATTGTCATATGTCTTTTCTTGGATCTAAATAATACGAAACCTCACTTTATGATTCGAAGTTAAAACCTCAAATTTGGTATAATAGTGACTTTTTTCACGTTTTTCATGTAGTTTGATATTACGTAAAAATATTCATTTTTACCAATATTTCGATGGTTTTTCATGTAGTATCACGATATGTGATTTGGCCTTCAAATCTCATAATTTCGCATAATATTGCACTTTAGTTACTTTTTCACGTTTTTCATGTAGTTTGACATTACGTAAATATATTCATTTTTACCAATATTTCGATACTTTTTCATGTAGTATCACGATATGTGATTTGGCCTTCTAATCTCAGAATTTCGCATAATATTGCATTTTAAGCAAGTTTTCTTGCATTTTGTTTGGTACTATAAATCAACGAATTTAGTAATATTTTGACGTTTATCATCCCCCTTTTCCTTTATGTGATATAAACAAAATATCATCGAATTAGGCAATATTTTGCTGTTTTTCCACGTTTTTGTGAATTTCGAGTTTATTGTAATTAATTCATTTAATATACGATAAAAATGATACAAACACATAATTGATTAGATAATAACCTTAAATACTTCATTTTCAATCATCTATTTGTTTCTCGATGATATACTGAGTAAGATATTAAAAGGGGAGAAGGTCGGTTATTATTGCATATATAGACGTTTCAGCCGGAATAGAGCGGTTTTACGTGTACATCTTCCATCGGTAATATAAATGGAAAATCAGGAACATTTTAGTTAATTCTAATGAAAACACACTGATTTTTATCATTTATATTGGAACCAACATTGTCATATGTCTTTTCTTGGATCTAAATAATACGAAACCTCGCTTTATGATTCGAAGTTAAAATCCACAAATTTGGAATAATAGTGACTTTTTCACGTTTTTCATGTAGTTTGATATTACGTAAATATATTCATTTTTACCAATATTTCGATACTATTTCATGTAGTATCACGATATGTGATTTGGAATTTTTATATCAGATTTTTGCATAATATTGCATTTTAAGCTAGTTTTCTTGCATTTTGTTTCGTACTAAACATCATGGAATTTAGCAATATTTTGACGTTTATTATCCCCCTTTTCCTTTATGTGATATAAACAAAATATCATCGAATTAGGCAATATTTTGCTGCTTCTCCACGTTTTTGTGAATTTCCAGTTTATTGTTATTAATTCATTAAATATACAATAAAAATAATACAAACACATAATTGATTAGATAATAACCTTAAATACTTCATTTTCAATCATCTATTTGTTTCTCGTAGAAATACTGAGTAAGATATTGAAAAGGGGGACAAGTTCGGTTTTTATTGCATATATCGACGTTTCAGCTGGAATAGAGCGGTTTTACGTTTACATCTTCCATCGGTAATATAAACGGAAAATCAGGAACATTTTAGTTAATTCTAATGAAAACACATTGATTTTTATCATTTGTATTGGAAACAACATTGTCATATGTCTTTTCTTGGATCTAAATAATACGAAACCTCACTCTATGATTCGAAGTTAAACCCTCAAATTTGGAATAATAGTGACTTTTTCACGTTTTTCATGTAGTTTGATATTACGTAAATATATTTATTTTTACCAATATTTCGATGCCTTTTATTTTTATTTTATTTATATATTTTTATGCCAATATTTCGATCCCTCACTTGAGCCTGTGCATCCCTCTCTTGAGCTTCTGCATCCCTCTCTTGAGCCTCTGCATCCCTCTCTTGAGCCTCTGCATCCCTCTCTCAAGCCTCTGCATCACTCTCTTAAGCCTCTGCATCACGCTCTTAAGCCTCTGAATCACTCTCTGGAGCCTCTGCAACCCTCTCTTAAGCCTCTGCATCACTCACCTAAGCCTATGCATCACTCTCTTCAGCCTCTGCATCCCTGTCTCGAGCCTCTGCATCATTCGCTTAAGCATCTGCATCACTCTCTTGAGCCTCAGCATCACTCTCTTGAGCCTCTGCACCCCTCTCTTAAGCCTCTGCATCACTCTCTTAAGCCTCTGCATCACTCTCTTTAGCCTCTGCATCACTCTCTTGAGCCTCTGCATCACTCTCTTCAGCCTCTGCTCCTCTCTCATAGGCCTCTGCATCACTCTCGTAAGCCTCTGCATCACTCTCTTGATCCTCTGCATAACTCTCTTGAGTCTCTGCATCACTCTTGAGCCTCTGCATCCCTCTCTTGAGCCTCTGCATAACTCTCTTGAGTCTCTGAATCCCTCTCCTGAGCCTCTGAATCCCTCTCGTAAGCCTCTGCATCACTCACTTTAGCCTCTGCATCACTTTCGTAAGCCTCTGAATCACTCTCTTGAGCCCCTGCATCCCTCTCTTGAGCCACTGCATCACTCTCTTGAGCCTCTGCATCACCCTCTTAAGGCTCTTTATCCCTCTTTTAAGCCGCTGCAACACTTTCTTAACCCTCTGCATCCCTCTCTTGAGCCTCTGCATCCCTCTCTTCAACTCCTGCATCCCTCTCTTGAGCCTCTGCATCCCTCTCCTGAGCCTTTGCATCACTCCCTTAAGCCTCTGCATCCCTCTCATGATCCTCTGCATCGCTCTCATAAACCTCTGCATCACTCTCTTGAGCCTCTGCATAACTCTCTTAAGTGTCTGCATAACTCTCTTCAGCCTCTGCATCCCTCTCTTCAGCCTCTGCAACACTATGCTCAGCCTCTGCATCACTCTCTAAAGCCTCTGAATCCCTCTCCTGAGCCTCTGAATCCCTCTCTTGAGCCTCTGCATCACTCTCTCAAGCCTCTGCATCACTCTCATGAGCCTCTACATCATTCTCTTGAGCCTCTGCATCCCTCTCTTAAGCCTCTACATCATTCTCTTGAGCCTCTGCATCGCTCTCATGAGCCTCTGCATCACTCGCTTAAGCCTCTGCATCTCTCTCTTCAGCCTCTGCATCACTCTCTTGAGCCTCTGCATCCCTCTCTTGAACCTCTGCATCACTCTCTTGAGCTTCTGCATCACCCTCTTAAGCCTCTGCATCCCTTTTCTGAGCCTCTGCATCACTTTCTTAAGCCTCTGCATCCCTTTTTTGAGCGTCTGCATCACTCTCTTGAACTCGTGAATCCCTCTCATGAGCCTTTGCATCCATCTCCTGAGCCTTTGCATCACTCTCTTAAGCCTCTGCATTCCTCTCTTGAGATTCTGCGTCACTCTTAAGAGCATCTGCATCCCTCTCTTGTGCCTCTGAATCCCTCACTTGAGCCTTTGCATCCACCTCTTTAGCCCCTGCATCCCTCTCTTCAGCCTCTGCATCCCTCTCTTGAGCCTCTGCATCCCTCTCTTAAGCCTCTGCATCACTCTCCTATGCCTCTGCATCACTCTCGTAAGCCTCGGAATCACTCTCTTGAGCCTCTGCATCCCTCTCATGAACTCCTGCATCCCTCTCATGAGCCTCTGCATCCCTCTCTTGAGCATTTGCATCACTCTCTTAAGCCTCTGCATCCCTCTCTTGTGCATCTGCATACCTCTCTTGAGCCTCTGCATCCCTCTCTTGAGCCTCTACATCCCTCTCTCAAACTTCTGCATCATTCTCATAAGCTTCTGCATCACGCTCTTAAGCCTCTGAATCACTCTCTTGAGCCTCTGCATCACTCTCTTGAGCCCCTGCATCCCTCTCTTGAGCCTCTGCATCACTCTTTTCAGCCTCTGCATCACCCTCTTAAGCCTCTGCATCACTCTCTTGGGCCTCTGCATCCCTCTCCTTAGCCTCTACCTCACTCTCTTAAGCCTCTGCATCTCTCTCGTAAGCCTATAAATCACTCTCTTAAGCCTCTGCATCACTCTCTAGAGCCTCTACATCACTCTCTTCAGCCTTTGCATAACTCTTTTAAGCCTCTGCTTCCCTCTCTTGATCATCTGCATCACTCTCTTGAGCCTCTGCATCACTCTCTCTTTATCGTCTGCATCACTCTCTTGAGCCTCTGCATCACTCTCTTCGGCCTCTGCATCACTCTCTTAAGCCTCTGCTTCCCTCTCTTGATCCTCTGCATCACTCTCTTGAACCTCTGCATCACTCTCATGATTCTTTGCTTCACTCTCTTGAGTCTCTGCATCACTCTCTTGAGCCTCTACATCACTCTCTTGAGCCTCTGTATTACTCTGTTGAGCCTCTTCATCACTCTCTTATGCCTCTGCATCTCTCTCTTCAGCCTCTGCATCACTCTCTTGAGCCTCTGCATCCCTCTCCGGAGCTTCAGCATCCCTCTCCTGAACCTCTGCAGCACTCTCTTGAGCCTCTGCATCATTCTCTTGAACCTCTGCATCCCTCTCTTCAGCTTCTGCATCACTCTCTTAAGCCTCTGATTCCCTCTCTTGATCCTCACCATCACTCTCTTGAGCTTCTGCATCACTCTCATGAGCCTCTGCATCCCTCTCTTGAGCTTCTGCATCCCTCTCTTGAGCCTCTGCATAACTCTCTTCAGCCTCTGCATCATCCTTTTAAGCCTCTGCATCCCTTTTTTGAGCCTCTGCATCCCTTTCTTGAGCGTCTGCATCACTCTCTTGATTTCGTGAATCCCTCTCATGAGCCTTTGCATCCCTCTCCTGAGCCTTTGCATCACTCTCTTAAGCCTCTGCATTCCTCTCTTGAGATTCTGCGTCACTCTTAAGAGCATCTGCATCTCTCTCTTGTGCCTCTGCATCCCTCACTTGAGCCTTTGCATCCCTCTCTTGAGCCCCTGCATCCCTCTCTTGAGCCTCTGCATCCCTCTCTTGAGCCTCTGCATCCCTCTCTTAAGCCTCTGCATCACTCTTGTAAGCCTCTGAATCACTCTCTTGAGCCTCTGAATCCTCTCTTGAACTCCTGCGTCCCTCTCATGAGCCTCTGCATCCCTCTCTTGAGCCTTTGCATCACTCTCTTAAGCCTCTGCATCCCTCTGTTGAGCCTCTGCATCATTCTCAAGTACTTCTGCATCCTTCTCTTGTGCATCTGCATCGCTCACTTGAGCCTCTGCATCCCTCTCTTGAGCTTCTGCATCCCTCTCTTGAGCCTCTGCATCCCTCTCTTGAGCCTCTGCATCCCTCTCTCAAGCCTTTGCATCACTCTCTTAAGCCTCTGCATCACGCTCTTAAGCCTCTGAATCACTCTCTTGAGCCTCTGCATCACTCTCTTGAGCCCCTGCATCCCTCTCTTTAGCCTCTGCATCACTCTCTTGAGCTTCTGCATAACCCTCTTAAGCCTCTGCATCACTCTCTTGGGCCTCTGCATCCCTCTCATTAGCCTCTACCTCACTCTCTTAAGCCTCTGCATCACTCTCGTAAGCCTCTGAATCACTCTCTTACGCCTCTGCATCACTCTCTAGAGCCTCTGCATCACTCTTTTCAGCCTTTGCATAACTCTCTTAAGCCTCTGCTTCCCTCTCTTGATCCTCTGCATCACTCTCTTGAGCCACTGCATCACTCTCTTTATTGTCTGCATCACTCTCTTGAGCCTCTGCATCCCTCTCTGCATCACTCTCTTCGGCCTCTGCATCACTCTCTTAAGCCTCTGCTTTCCTCTCTTGATCCTCTGCATCACTCTCTTGAACCTCTGCATCACTCTCATGATCCTCTGCTTCACTCTCTTGAGCCTCTGCATCACTCTCCTGAGCCTCTACATCACTCTCTTGAGCCTCTGCATCCCTCTCTGGAGCCTCAGCATCCCTCTCTTGAACCTCTGCAGCTCTCTCTTGAGCCTCTGCATCATTCTCTTGAACCTCTGCATCCCTCTCTTAAGCCTCTGCATCACTCACCTAAGCCTATGCATCACTCTCTTCAGCCTCTGCATCCCTGTCTTGAGCCTCTGCATCATTCGCTTAAGCATCTGCATCACTCTCTTGAGCCTCTGCATCACTCTCTTGAGCCTCTGCACCCCTCTCTTAAGCCTCTGCATCACTCTCTTAAGCCTCTGCATCACTCTCTTTAGCCTCTGCATCACTCTCTTGAGCCTCTGCATCACTCTCTTCAGCCTCTGCATCCCTCTCTTGAGCCTCTGCATCACTTTCTTGAGCTTATGCACCATTCTCATGAGCCTCAACGAGAAACAAATAGATGATTGAAAATGAAGTATTTAAGGTTATTATCTAATCAATTATGTGTTTGTAAAATTTTTATCGTATATTTAATGAATTAATACCAATAAACTGGAAATTAACAAAAACGTGGAAAAACAGCAAAATATTGCCTAATTCGATGATATTTTGTTTATATCACATAAATAAAAAGGGGGATGATAAACGTCAAAATATACTAAATTTGATGATTTATAGTACGAAACAAAATGCAAGAAAACTTGCCTAAAATGCAATATTATGCGAAATTCTGTGATTTGAAGGCCAAATCACATATCGTGATACTATATGAAATAGTATCGAAATATTGGTAAAAATGAATATATTTACGTAATATCAAACTACATAAAAAACGTGAAAAAGTCACTATTATAAAAAATTTGAGGATTTTAACTTCGAATCTTAAAGCGAGGTTTCATATTATTTAGATCCAAGAAAAGACATATGACAATGTTGTTTCCAATACAAATGATAAAAATCAATGTGTTTTCATTAGAATGAACTAAAATGTTCCTGATTTTTCCGTTTATATTACCGATTGAAGATGTACACGTAAAACCGCACAATTCCATCTGAAACGTCGATATATGCAATAAAAACCGAACTTCTCCCCTTTTCAATATCTTACTCAGTATTTCAACGAGAAACAAATAGATGATTGAAGATGAAGTATTTAAGTTGATTATCTAATCAATTACATGTTTGCATCTCTTTTATCGTATATTTAATGAATTAATTCCAATAAACTTAAAATTCACAGAAACGTGGAAATACGGCAAAATATTGCCTAATTCGATGATATTTTGTTTAAATCACATAAAGGAAAAGGGGATGATAAACGTCAAAATATTGCTAAATTCGTTAATTTTTAGTACGAAACAAAATGCAAGAATTTTGCTTAAAAATGCAACATTTGCGAAATTTTGAGATTTGAAGGCCAAATCACATATCGTGAGAAAACATGAAGTAGTATCGATATATTGGTAAAAACGAATATATTTACGTAAAATCACACCACAGGAAAAACGTGAAAAAAGTCACTGTTTTACCATATTTGAGGATTTTAACTTCAAATCATAGAGCAAGGTTTCGATTTATTTAGAACCAAGAAAAAGACATATGACAATGTTGTTTCTAATACAAATGATAAAAATCAATGTGTTTCCATTAGAAATAACTAAAATGTTCCTGATCTTCCGTTTATATTACCGACGAAAGATGTACACGTAAAACCGCTCTAATCCGGCTGAAATGTCGATATATGCAATAAAACAGAAATTCTCCCCTTTTCAATATCTTATCAAGTACTTTAACGAGAAACAAATAGCCGATTGAAAATGAAGTATTTAAGGTTAATTTCTAATCAATTATGTGTTTGCATCATTTTTATCATATATATTAATGAATTAATAACAATAAACTGAAAATTTACAAAAACGTGGAAAAACAGTAAAATATTGCCTAATTCGATGATATTTTGTTTATATCACATAAAGGAAAAGGGAGATGATAAACGTCAAAATATTACTAAATTCGATGCTTTTTAGTATCGAAACAAAATGCAAGAAAATTGGCTTAAAATGCAATATTATTCGAAATTCTGAGATTTGAAGGCCAAATCACATATCGGGATAATACATGAAATAGTATCGAAATATTGGTAAAAATGAATATATTTACGTAATATAAAACTACATGAAAAACGTGAAAAAAGTCACTATTATACCAAATTTGAGGATTTTAACTTCGAATCATAAAGCGCGGTTTCGTATTATTTAGATCCAAGAAAAGACATGACAATGTTGTTTCCAATACAAACGATAAAAATCAATGTGTTTTCATTAGAATTAACTAAAATGTTCCTGATTTTCCGTTTATATTACCGATGGAAGATGTTCACGTAAAACCGCTCTATTCCGGATGAAACGTCGATATATGCAATAAAAACCGAACTTCTTCCCTTTTCAATATTTTACTCAGTATTTCAACGAGAAACAAATAGATGATTGAAGATGAAGTATTTAAGGTTATTTTTAATCAATTATGTGTTTGTATCATTTTTATCGTATATATAATGAATTAATAACAATAAACTGGAAATTCACAAAAACGTGGAAAAACAGCAAAAAATAGCTGTTTTCTAGAGAAGTGATGCAGAGGATCAAGAAAGTGATGCAGAGACTCAAGAGAGGAATGAAGAGGCTGAAAAGAGTGATGCAGAGGCTCAAGCGAGTGATGCAGAGGCTCAAGAGAGGGATGCAGAGGCTCAAAAGAGGGATGCAGAGGCTCAAGAGAGTGATTCAGAGGCTTACGAGAGTGATGCAGAGGATCAAGAGAGTGATGCAGAGGCTCGAAAGACTTATGGAGATGCCTCAAGAGAGGGATTCAGAGGCTTAAGAGAGTGATGCAAAGGCTCAAGAGAGGGATGCAGAGGCTCAAGTGAGGGAAGCAGAGGCACAAGAGAGGGATGCAGAGGCTCTTGAGAGTGATGCAGAGGCTCAATAGAGGGATGCAGAGGCCCAAAAGAGGGATGTAGAGGCTCAAGAGAGTGATTCAGAGGCTTACGAGAGTGATGCAGAGGATGAAGAGAGTGATGCAGAGGCTCGAGAGAGTTATGCAGATGCCTCAAGAGAGGGATTCAGAGGCTTAAGAGAGTGATGCAGAGGCTGTAGAGAGTGTTGCAGAGGCTCAAGAGAGGGATCAAGAGGCTCAAAAGAGTGATGCAGAGGTTCAAGAGAGTGATGCAGAGGCTCAAGAGAGGGATGCAGAGGCTCAAAAGAGGGATGCAGAGGCTCAAGAGAGTGATTCAGAGGCTTACGAGAGTGATGCAGAGGATGAAGAGAGTGATGCAGAGGCTCGAGAGAGTTATGCAGATGCCTCAAGAGAGGGATTCAGAGGCTTAAGAGAGTGATGCAGAGGCTGTAGAGAGTGTTGCAGAGGCTCAAGAGAGGGATGAAGAGGCTTAAAAGAGTGGTGCAGAGGCTCAAGAGAGGGATGCAGAGGCTCAAGAAAATGATTCAGAGGCTTACGAGAGTGATGCAGAGGCTTAAGAGAGTGAGGTAGAGGCTAAGGAGAGGGATGCAGAGGCTTAAGAGGATGATGCAGATGCTCCAGAGAGTGATGCAGAGGCTCAAGAGTGGTATGCAGGGGCTCAAGAGAGTGATGCAGAGGCTCAAGAGAGTGATTCAGAGGCTTAAGAGCGTGATGCAGAGGATTAAGAGAGTGATGCAGAGGCTTAAGAGAGGGATGCAGAGGGTCAAGAGAGGGATGCAGAGGCTTAAGAGAGGGATGCAGAGGCTCAAGAGAGGGATGCAGAGGCTCAAGTGAGGGATGCATAGGCAAAAGAGAGGGATGCAGAGGCTCTTGAGAGTGATGCAGAGCCTCAACAGAGGGATTCAGAGGTTTAAGAGAGTGATTCAAAGGCTCATGAGAGGGATGCAGAGGCTCATGAGAGGGATGCAGAGGCTCATGAGAGGGATGCAGAAGTTCAAGAGAGGGATTCAGAGGCACAAGAGAGTGATTCAGAGGCATACGAGAGTGATGCAGAGGCTTAAGAGATTGATGCAGAGGCTTAAGAGAGGGACGCAGAGGCTCAAGAGAGGCATGCAGAGGCTAAAGAGAGGGATTCAGGGGCTCAAGAGAGGGATGCAGAGGCTCAAGTGAGGGATGCAGAGGCAAAAGAGAGGGATGCAGAGGCTCTTGAGAGTGATGCAGAGCCTCAACAGAGGGATTCAGAGGTTTAAGAGAGTGATTCAAAGGCTCATGAGAGGGATGCAGAGGCTCTTGAGAGTGATTCAGAACCTCAACAGAGGGATTCAGAGGTTTAAGAGAGTGATTCAAAGGCTCACGAGAGGGATGCAGAGGCTCATGAGAGGGATGCAGGAGTTCAAGAGAGGGATTCTGAGGCTCATGAGAGTGATTCAGAGGCATACGAGAGTGGTGCAGAGGCTTAAGAGATTGATGCAGAGGCTTAAAAGAGGGACGCAGAGGCTCAAGAGAGGGATGCAGAGGCTAAAGAGAGGGATGCAGGGGTTCAAGAGAGGGATGCAGAGGCTCAAGTGAAGGATGCAGAGGCTCTTGCGAGTGACGCAGAGGCTCTTGCGAGTGACGCAGAGGCTCAAGAGAGGGATGCAGAGGCTCTTGCGAGTGACGCAGAGGATCAAGCGAGGGAAGCAGAGGCTTAAGAGAGTGATGCAGAAGCTGAAGAAAGTGATGCAGAGGATCAAGAGAGTGATGCAGAGGCTCGAGAGAGTGATGCAGAGGCTTAAGAGAGTGATGGAGAGGCTTAAGAGAGGGATGCAGAGGCTCAAGAGAGGGACGCAGAGGCTCAAGAGAGTGATGCAGATGCTCAAGAGAGTGTTGCAGAGGCTTTAGAGAGTGATGCAGAGGCTGAAGAGAGTGTTGCAGAGGCTTAAGAGAGGGATGCAGAGGCTCTCGAGAGTGATGCAAAGCCTCAAGAGAGTGAGGCAGAGCCTTAAGAGAGGAATGCAGAAGCTCAAGAGAGGGATGTAGAGGCTCAAGACAGTGATGCAGAGGGTCAAGAGCGTGATTCAGAGGCTGAAGTGAGAGATGCAGAGGCTTAAGAGAGTGATGAAGAGGTTCAAGAGAGTGATGCAGAGGCACAAGAGAATGATGTAGAGGCTTAAGAGAGGGATGCAGAGGTTCAAGAGAATGATGCAGGGGCTGAAGAGAATGATGCAGAGGCTTAAGAGAGGGATGCAGAGGATCAAAAGAGTGATGCAGAGGTTTAAGAGAGGAATGAAGAGGCTGAAGAGAATGATGCATAAGAGAGGGATGCAGGGGCTCAAGAGAGGGATGCAAAGGCTCAAGTGAGGGATGCAGAGGCACAAGAGAGGGATGCAGATGCTCTTAAGAGTGACGCAGAATCTCAAGAGAGGAATACAGAGGCTTAAGAGAGTGATGCAAAGGCTCAGGAGAGGGATGCAAAGGCTCATGAGAGGGATTCACGAGATCAAGAGAGTGATGCAGAGGCTCAAGAAAGGGATGCAGAGGCTCAAAAAAGGGATGCAGAGGCTTAAAAGGGTGATGCAGAGGCTCAAGAGAGTGATGCAGAAGCTCAAGAGAGGGATGCAGAAGCTCAAGAGAGGGATGCAGAGGCTCAAGAGAGTGATGCAGAAGCTCAAGAGAGTGATGCAGAGGATCAAGAGAGGGAATCAGAGGCTTAAGAGAGTGATGCAGAAGCTGAAGAGAGGGATGCAGAGGTTCAAGAGAATGATGCAGAGGCTCAAGAGAGTGCTGCAGAGGTTCAGGAGAGGAATGCTGAGGCTCCAGAGAGGGATGCAGAGGCTCAAGAGAGTGATGCAGAGGCTGAAGAGAGAGATGCAGAGGCATAAGGGAGTGATAAAGAGTCTCAACAGAGTAACACAGAGGCTCAAGAGAGTGATGTAGAGGCTCAAGAGAGTGATGCAGAGGCTCAAGAGAGTGAAGCAAAGGATCATGAGAGTGATGCAGAGGTTCAAGAGAGTGATGCAGAGGATCAAGAGAGGGAAGCAGAGGCTTAAAAGAGTTATGCAAAGGCTGAAGAGAGTGATGTAGAGGCTCTAGAGAGTTATGCAGAGGCTTAAGAGAGTGATTCAGAGGCTTACGAGAGAGATGCAGAGGCTTAAGAGAGTGAGGTAGAGGCTAAGGAGAGGGATGCAGAGGCCCAAGAGAGAGTGATGCAGAGGCCGAAGAGAGGGATGCAGAGGCTCAAGAGAGTGATGCAGACGATAAAGAGAGAGTGATGCAGAGGCTCAAGAGAGTGATGCAGAGGATCAAGAGAGGGAAGCAGAGGCTTAAAAGAGTTATGCAAAGGCTGAAGAGAGTGATGTAGAGGCTCTAGAGAGTTATGCAGAGGCTTAAGAGAGTGATTCAGAGGCTTACGAGAGAGATGCAGAGGCTTAAGAGAGTGAGGTAGAGGCTAAGGAGAGGGATGCAGAGGCCCATGAGAGAGTGATGCAGAGGCTTAAGAGGGTGATGCAGAGGCTAAAAAGAGTGATGCAGAGGCTCAAGAGAGGGATGCAGGGGCTCATGAGAGGGATGCAGAGGCTCAAGAGAGTGATTCAGAGGCTTAAGAGCGTGATGCAGAAGCTTAGGAGAATGATGCAGAAGTTTGAGAGAGGGATGCAGAGGCTCAAGAGAGGGATGCAGAGGCTCAAGAGAGGTATGCAGATGCACAAGAGAGGGATGCAAAGGCTTAAGAGAGTGATACAAAGGCTCAAGAGAGGGATGCAGAGGCTCATGAGATGGATGCAGGAGTTCATGAGAGGGATGCAGAGGCTCAAGAGAGTGATTCCGAGGCTTACGAGAGTGATGCAGAGGCATAAGAGAGTGATGCAGAGGCTTAAGAGAGGGATGCAGAGGCTCAAGAGAGGGATGCAGAGGCTGAAGAGAGGGAACCAGGGGCTCAAGAGAGGGATGCAAAGGCTCAAGTGAGGGATTCAGAGGCACAAGAGAGGGATGCAGATGCTCTTAAGAGTGTCGCTGAATCTCAAGAGAGGAATGCAGAGGCTTAAGAGAGTGATGCAAAGGCTCAGGAGATGGATGCAAAGGCTCATGAGAGGGATTCACGAGTTCAAGAGAGTGATGCAGACGCTCAAAAAAGGGATGCAGAGGCTTAAGAAAGTGATGCAGAGGCACAGAAAAGGGATGCAGAGGCTTAAGAGGGTGATGCAGAGGCTCAAGAGAGTGATGCAGAGGTTCAAGAGAGGGATGCAGAGGCTCAAGAGAATGATGTAGAGGCTTAAGAGAGGGTTGCAGAGGCTCAAGAGAATGATGTAGAGGCTCATGAGAGTGATGCAGAGTCTTGAGAGAGTGATGCAGAGGCTCAAGAGAGGGATTCAGAGGCTCAGGAGAGGGATTCAGAGGCTTTAGAGAGCGATGCAGAGGCTGAGCATAGTGTTGCAGAGGCTCAAGAGAGGGATGCAGAGGCTGAAGAGAGTTATGCAGACACTTAAGAGAGTTATGCAGAGGCTCAAGAGAGAGATGCAGAGGTTTATGAGAGCGATGCAGAGGATCATGAGAGGGATGCGGAGGCTTAAGGGAGTGATGCAAAGGCTTAAGAAAGTGTTGCAGCGGCTTAAAAGAGGAATCAAGAGCCTTAAGAGAGTGATGCAGAGGCTCAAGAGAGTGATGCAGTGGCTCAAGCGAGGGATGCAGGGGCTCAAGAGAGTGATTCAGAGGCTTACGAAAGTGATGCAGAGGCTAAAGTGAGTGATGCAGAGGCTTACGAGAGGGATTCAGAGGCTCAGGAGAGGGATTCAGAGACTCAAGAGAGTTATGCAGAGGCTCAAGAGAGGGATGCTGAGGCTCAAGAGTGATGCAGAGACTCAAGAGAGTTATGCAGAGGATCAAGAGAGTGATGCAGAGGCTGACGAGAGGGATGCAGAGGCTGAAGAGAGTGATGCAGAGGCCTATGAGAGAGGAGCAGAGGCTGAAGAGAGTGATGCAGAGGCTCAAGAGAGTGATGCAGAGGCTAAAGAGAGTGATGCAGAGGCTTAAGAGAGTGATGCAGAGGCTTAAGAGAGGGATGCAGAGGTTCAAGAGAATGATGCAGAGGCTCAAGAGAGTGCTGCAGAGGTTCAAGAGAGGGATGCTGAGGCTCCAGAGAGGGATGCAGAGGCTCAAGAGAGTGATGTAGAGGCTCAAGAGAGTGATGCAGAGGCTCAAGAGAGTGAAGCAGAGGATCATGAGAGTAATGCAGAGGTTCAAGAGAGTGATGCAGAGGATCAAGAGAGGAAAGCATAGGCTTAAGAGAGTGATGCAGAGGCCGAAGAGAGTGATGCAGAGAGGGATGCAGAGGCTCAAATGAGTGATGCAGACGATAAAGAGAGTGATGCAGAGGCTCAAGAGAGTGATGCAGAGGATCAAGAGAGGAAAGCAGAGGCTTAAGAGAGTTATGCAAAGGCTGAAAAGAGTGATGCAGAGGCTCTAGAGAGTGATGCAGAGGCATAAGAGAGTGATTCAGAGGCTTACGAGAGTGATGCAAAGGCTTAAGAGAGTGAGGTAGAGGCTAAGGAGAGGGATGCAGAGGTCCAAGAGAGTGATGCAGAGGCTTAAGAGGGCTATGCAGAAGCTCAAGAGAGTGATGCAGAGGCTCAAGAGAGGGATGCAGGGGCTCAAGAGAGTGATGCAGAGGCTCAAGAGAGTGATTCAGAGGCTTAAGAGCGTGATGCAGAGGCTTAAGAGAGTGATGCAGAGGCTTGAGAGAGGGATGCAGAGGCTCAAGAGAGGGATGCAGAGGCTCAAGAGTGGGATGCAGAAGCTCAAGAGAGGGATGCACAGGCTCAAGTGAGGGATCGAAATATTGGCATAAAAATATGTAAATAAAATAAAAATAAAAGGCATCGAAATATTGGTAAAAATGAATATATTTACGTAATATCAAACTACATGAAAAACGTGAAAAAAGTCACTATTATACCAAATTTGAGGGTTTAACTTCGAATCATAGAGTGAGGTTTCGTATTATTTAAATCCAAGAAAAGACATATGACAATGTTGTTTCCAATACAAATGATAAAAATCAATGTGTTTTCATTAGAATTAACTAAAATGTTCCTGATTTTCCGTTTATATTACCGATGGAAGATGTACACGTAAAACCGCTCTATTCCGGCTGAAACGTCGATATATGCAATAAAAACCGAACTTGTCCCCTTTTCAATATCTTACTCAGTATTTCTACGAGAAACAAATAGATGATTGAAAATGAAGTATTTAAGGTTATTATCTAATCAATTATGTGTTTGTATTATTTTTATTGTAAATTTAATGAATTAATAACAATAAACTGGAAATTCACAAAAACGTGGAGAAGCAGCAAAATATTGCCTTATTCGATGATATTTTGTTTATATCACATAAAGGAAAAGGGGGATGATAAACGTCAAAATATTACTAAATTCGTTGATTTATAGTACCAAACAAAATGCAAGAAAACTTGCTTAAAATGCAATATTATGCGAAATTCTGAGATTAGAAGGCCAAATCACATATCGTGATACTACATGAAAAAGTATCGAAATATTGGTAAAAATGAATATATTTACGTAATGTCAAACTACATGAAAAACGTGAAAAAAGTAACTAAAGTGCAATATTATGCGAAATTATGAGATTTCAAGGCCAAATCACATGTCGTGATACTACATGAAAAACCATCGAAATATAGGTAAAAATGAATATATTTACGTAATATCAAACTACATGAAAAACGTGAAAAAAGTCACTATTATACCAAATTTGAGGTTTTAACTTCGAATCATAAAGTGAGGTTTCGTATTATTTAGATCCAAGAAAAGACATATGACAATGTTGTTACCGATACAAATGATAAGAATCAATGTGTTTTCATTAGAATGAACTAAAATGTTCCTGATTTTCCGTTTATATTTCCGATGGAAGATGTACACGTAAAACCGCACAATTTCGGCTGAAACGTCGATATATGCAATAAAAACCGAACTTCTCCCCTTTTCAATATCCTACTCAGTATTTCAACGAGAAACAAGTAGATGATTGAAGATGAAGTATTTAAGTTTATTATCTAATCTATTCCGTGTTTGCGTCATTTTTATAGTATATTTAATGAATTAATACCAATATACTGAAAATTCACAAAAACGTGGAAAAACGGCAAAATATTGCCTAATTCGATGATATTTTGTTTCTATCACATAAAGGAAAAGAGTCAAAATATTGCTAAATTCGATGATGTTTAGTAAGAAACAAAATGCAAGAAAACCTGCTTAAAATGCAATATTATGCGAAAATCTGTGATATGAAAGCCAAATTACATATCGTGATACCACATGAAATAGTATCGAAATATTGGTAAAAATGAATATATTTACGTAATATCAAACTATATGAAAAACGTGAAAAAAGTCACTATTATTCCAAATTTGTGGATCTTAACTTCGAATTATAAAGCGAGGTTTCGTATTATTTAGATCCAAGAAAAGACATATGACAATGTTGTTTCCAATACAAATGATAAAAATCAATGTGTTTTCATTAGAATAAACTAAAATGTTCCTGATTTTTCGTTTATATTACCGATGGAAGATGTCCACGTAAAACCGCTCTATTCCGGCTGAAACGTCCATATATGCAATAAAAACCGAACTTCTCCCCTTTTCAATATCTTACTCAGTATTTCAACGAGAAACAAATAGATGATTGAAAATGAAGTATTTAAGGTTATTATTATCTAATCAATTATGTGCTTGTATCATTTTTGTCGTATATATAATGAATTAATAACAATAAACTGGAAATTCACAAAAACGTGGAAAAACAGCAAAATATTGCCTAATTCGATGAAATTTTGTTTATATCACATAGAGTAAAAGGGGGATGATAAACGTCAAAATATTACTAAATTCGATGATATATAGTACGAAACAAAATGCAAGAAAACTTGCTTAAATGCAATATTATGCGAAATTCTGAGATTTGTAGGCCAAATCACATATCGTGATACTACATGAAAAAGTATCGAAATATTGGTAAAAATCAATATATTTACGTAATATCAAACTACATGAAAATCGTGAAAAAAGTAACTAAAATGCAATATTATGCGAAATTATGAGATTTGAAGGCCATATCACATATCGTGATACTACATGAAATAGTATCGAAATATTGGTAAAAATGAATATATTTACGTAATATCAAACTACATGAAAAACGTGAAAAAAGTCACTATTATTCCAAATTTGTGGATCTTAACTTCGAATTATAAAGCGAGGTTTCGTATTATTTAGATCCAAGAAAAGACATATGACAATGTTGTTTCCAATACAAATGATAAAAATCAATGTGTTTTCATTAGAATTAACTAAAATGTTCCTGATTTTCCGTTCATATTACCGATGGAAGATGTAAACAAAAAACCGCTCTATTCCAGCTGAAACGTCGATAAATGCAATAAAAACCGAACTTATCCCCTTTTCAATATCCTACTCAGTATTTCTACGAGAAACAAATAGATGATTGAAAATGAAGAATTAAAGGTTATTATCTAATCAATTATGTGTTTGTATTATTTTTATTGTATATTTAATGAATTAATAACAATAAACTGGAAATTCAAAAAAACGTGGAAAAGCAGCAAAATATTGCCTAATTCGATGATATTTTGTTTATATCACATAAAGGAAAAAGGGGATAATAAACGTCGAAATATTGCTAAATTCGATGATGTTTAGTACGAAACAAAATGCAAGAAAACTAGCTTAAAATGATATATTTTGCAAAAATCTGATATATGAATTCCAAATCACATATCGTGATACTACATGAAATAGTATCGAAATATTGGTAAAAATGAATATATTTACGTAATATCAAACTACATGAAAAACGTGAAAAAAGTCACTATTATTCCAAATTTGTGGATTTTAACTTCGAATCATAAAGCGAGGTTTCGTTTTATTTAGATCCAAGAAAAGACATATGACAATGTTGTTTCCAATATAAATGATAAAAATCAATGTGTTTTCATTAGAATGAACTAAAATGTTCCTGATTTTCCGTTTATATTACCGATGGAAGGTGTACACGTAAAACCGCACAATTCCAGCTGAAACGTCGATATATGCAATAAGAACCGAACTTCTCCCCTTTTTAATATCCTACTCAGTATTTCTACTAGAAAAAAGTAGATGATTGAAGATGAAGTATTTAAGGTTATTATCTAATCAATTATGTGTTTGTATCATTTTTATCGTATATATATTGAATTAATAACAATAAACTGGAAATTCACAAAAATGTTGAAACAGCAAAATATTGCCTAATTCGATGATATTTTTTTATATCACATAAAGGAAAAGGGGGATGATAAACGTCAAAATATTACTAAATTCGATGATTTATAGTACGAAACAAAATGCAAGAAAACTTGCTTAAAATGCAATATTATGCAAAATTCTGAGATTTGAAGGCCAAATCACATATCGTGATACTACATGAAATAGTATCGAAATATTGGTAAAAATGAATATATTTACGTAATATCAAACTATATGAAAAACGTGAAAAAAGTCACTATTTTACAAAATTTGTGGATTTTACCTTTGAATCATAAAGCGAGGTTTCGTATTATTTAGATCCAAGAAAAGACATATGACAATGTTGTTTCCAATACAAATGATAAAAATCAATGTGTTTTCATTAGAATTTACTAAAATGTTCCTGATTTTCCGTTTATATTACCGATGGAAGATGTAACCGTAAAACCGCTCCATTCCAGCTGATACGTCGAAATATGCAATAAAAACCGAACTTGTCCCCTTTTCAATATCTTACTCAGTATTTCAACGAGAAACAAATAGATGATTGAAAATGAAGTATTTAAGGTTATTATCTAATCAATTATGTGTTTGTATCATTTTTATCGTATATTTAATGAATTAATAACAATAAACTGGAAATTCACAAAAACGTGGAAAAACAGCAAAATATTGCCTAATTCGATGATATTTTGTTTATATCACATAAAGGAAAAGGGGGATGATAAACGTCAAAATATTACTAAATTCGTTGATTTATAGTACGAAACAAAATGCAAGTAAACTTGCTTAAAATGCAATATTATGCAAAATTCTGAGATTTGAGGGCCAAATCACATATCGTGATACTACATGAAAAAGTATCGAAATATTGGTAAAAATGATTATATTTACGTAATATCAAACTACATGAAAAACGTGAAGAAAGTAACTAAAAAGCAATATTATGCGAAATTCTGAGATTTGAAGGCCAAATCACATATCGTGATACTACATTAAAAAGCATCGAAATATTGGTAAAAATGAATATATTTACGTAATATCAAACTACACGAAAAACGTGAAAAGAGTCACTATTATACCAAATTTGAGGTTTTAACTTCGAATCATAAAGCGAGGTTTCGTATTATTTAGATCCAAGAAAAGACATATGACAATGTTGTTTGTAATACAAATGATAAAAATCAATGTGTTTTCATTAGAAAGAACTAAAATGTTCCTGATATTCCGTTTATATTACCGATGGAAGATGTACACGTAAAACCGTACAATTCCGGCTGAAACGTCGATATATGCAATAAAAACCGAACTTCTCCCCTTTTCAATATCCTACTCATTATATCAACGAGAAACAAGTAGATGATTGAAGATGAAGTATTTAAGTTTATTATCTAATCAATTACGTGTTTGTATCATTTTTATCGTATATTTAATGAATTAATAACAATAAACTGAAAATTCAAAAAAACGTGGAAAAACGGCAATATATTGCCTAATTCGATGATATTTTGTTTCTATCAAATAAAGGAAAAAGAGGATGATAAACGTCAAAATATTGCTAATTTCGATGATGTTGTGTAAGAAACAAAATGCAAGAAAACTTGCTTAAAATGCAATATTATGCGAAAATCTGATATTTGAAGGCCAAATCACATATCGTGATACTACATGAAAAAGTATCGAAATATTGGTAAAAATGAATATATTTACGTAATATCAAACTACATGAAAAACGTGAAAAAAGTCACTATTATACCAAATATGAGGTTTTTAACTTCGAATCATAAAGTGAGGTTTCATATTATTTAGATCCAAGAAAAGACAATGTTGTTTGTAATACAAATGATAAATATCAATGTGTTTTCATTAGAATGAACTAAAATGTTCCTGATTTTCCGTTTATATTATTGATGGAAGATGTACACGTAAAACCGCTCTATTCCGGCTGAAACGTCGATATATGCAATAAAAACCGACCTTCTCCTGTTTTCAATATCCTACTCAGTATTTCAACGAGAAACAAGTAGATGATTGAAGATGAAGTATTTAAGGTTATTTTCTAATCAATTATGTGTTTGTATTATTTTTATTGTATATTTAATGAATTAATAACAATAAACTGGAAATTCACAAAAATGTTGAAAAACAGCAAAATATTGCTGGAAAAACAGCAAAATATTGCCTAATTCGATGATATTTTGTTTATATCACGTAAAGGAAAAGTGAGATGATAAACGTAAAAATATTGCTAAATTCGATGATTTTTAGTACGAAACAAAATGCAAGAAAACTTGCTAAAAATGCAATATTATACGAAATTCTGAGATTAGAAGGCTAAATCACATATCGTGATACTACATGAAATAGTATCGAAATATTGGTAAAAATGAATATATTTACGTAATATAAAACTACATGAAAAACGTGAAAAGAGTCACTATTATACCAAATTTGAGGTTTTAACTTGGAATCATAGAGCGAGGTTTCGTATTATTTAGATCCAAGAAAAGACATATGACAATGTTGTTTCCAATACAAATAATAAAAACCAATGTGTTACCATTAGAATGAACTAAAATGTTCCTGATTTTCCGTTTATATTACCGGTGGATGATGTACACGTAAAACCGCTCTATTCCGGCTGAAACGTCGATATATGCAATAAAAACCGAACTTCTTCCCTTTTCAATATTTTGCTCAGTATTTCAACGAGAAACAAATAGTTGATTGAAAATGAAGTATTTAAGGTTATTATCTAATCAATTATGTGTTTGTATCCTTTTTATCGTATATTTAATGAATTGATAACAATAAACTGAAAATTCACAAAAACGTGGAAAAACAGCAAAATATTGCCTAATTCGATTATATTTTGTTTAGATCCAAGAAAAGACATATGACAATGTTGTTTCCAATACAAATGATAAAAATTAATGTGTTTTCATTAGAATGAACTAAAATGTTCCTGATTTTCCGTTTATATTACCGATGGAAGATGTAACCTTAAAACCGGTCTATTCCATCTGAAACGTCGATATATGCAATAAAAACCGAACTTTCCCCTTTTCAATATCTTACTCAGTATTTCGACGAGAAACAAATAGATGATTGAAAATGAAGTATTTAAGGTTATTATCTAATCAATTACGTGTTTGCATCATTTTTATCGTATATTTTATGAATTAATAACAATAAACTGGATATTCACAAAAACGTGGAAAGACGGCAAAATATTGCCTATTTCGATGATATTTTGCTTAAATCACATAAAGGAAAAGGGGATGACAAGCGTCAAAATATTGCCAAATTCGATGATGTTGAGTGCGAAACAAAATGCAAGAAAACTTGCTTAAAATGCAATATTATCCAAATTCTAAGATATGAAGGTAAAATCACATATCGTGATACTATATGAAATAGTATCGAAATATTGGTAAAAATGAATATATTTACGTAATATCAAACTACATAAAAAACGTGAAAAAGTCACTATTATAAAAAATTTGAGGATTTTAACTTCGAATCTTAAAGCGAGGTTTCATATTATTTAGATCCAAGAAAAGACATATGACAATGTTGTTTCCAATACAAATGATAAAAATCAATATGTTTTCATTAGAATTAACTAAAATGTTCCTGATTTTCCGTTTATATTACCGACGGAAGATGTATACATAAAACCGCTCTAATCCGGCGGAAACGTCGATATATCATGAGCCTCTGTGATGCAGAGGCTCATGAGAGTGATCCAGAGGCTTAAGAGAGGGATGCCAAGGCTCAAGAGAGTGATGCAGAGGCTGTAGAGAGTGATACAGAGGCTTAAGAGAGGGATGCAGGGGCTCAAGAGAGGGATGCAGAGGCTCAAGAGTGTGATGCAGAGGCTCAAGAGAGTGATGCAGAGGCTCAAGAGAGTGATGCAGAGGATGAAGAGAGTGATGCAGAGGCTCGATTGAGTGATGCAGAGGCTGAAGAGAGTGATCCAGAGGCTAAAGAAACGGATGCAGAGGCTTAAGAGGGTGATGCAGTGGCTGAAGAGAGTGATGCAGAGGCTCAAGAGAGGGATGCAGGGGCCCAAGAGAGTGATGCAGATGCTCAAGAGAGGGATGCAGAGGATCAAGAGAGTGATGCAGAGGCTCAAAAGAGGGATTCAGAGGCTCAAGCGAGTGATGCAGAGGCTTACGAGAGTGATTCAGAGGATGAAGAGAGTGTTGCAGAGGCTCAAGAGAGGGTTGCAGAGGCACAAAAGAGAGTGATGCAGAGGCTTACGAGAGTGATGCAGAAGCTCAAGAGAGTGATGCAGAGGCTTAAGAGGGGGATGTAGAGGCTGAAGAGAGTGATGCAGAGGCTGAAGGGAATGTTGCAGAGGCTCAAGAGAGAGTTGCAGAGGCTCAAGAGAGTGACGCAGAGGCTCAGGAGAGTGATGCAAAGGCTCAAGCGAGTGATGAAGAGGCTTAGGAGAATGATGCAGAGGGTCAAGAGAGGGATGCAGAGATTGAAGAGAGTGATGCAGAGGCTCATGAGAGTGATCCAGAGGCTTAAGAGAGGGATGCCAAGGCTCAAGAGAGTGATGCAGAGGCTGTAGAGAGTGATACAGAGGCTTAAGAGAGGGATGCAGGGGCTCAAGAGAGGGATGCAGAGGCTCAAGAGTGTGATGCAGAGGCTGAAGAGAGAGATGCAGAGGCTTAAGAGAGTGATGCAGAGGCTCAAGAGAGTGATGCAGAGGCTCAAGAGAATGATGTAGAGGCTTAAGAGAGGGATGCCGAGGCTCAAGAGAATGATGCTAAGGCTCAAGAGAGTGATGCAGAGGATGAAGAGAGTGATCCAGAGGCTTAAGAAAGGGATGCAGAGGCTCAAGAGAGTGATGCAGAGGCTCAAGAGAGTGATGCAGAGGCTAAAAAGAGTGATGCAGAGGCTTAAGAGAGGGATGCAGAGGCTCAAGAGAGTGATGCAGAGGCTCAAGAGAGGGATGCAGAGGTTTAGGAGAATGATGCAGAGGCTCAAGAGAGGGATGCAGAGGCTGAAGAGAGGATGCAGAGGCTTACATGAGTGATGCAGAGGCTTTAGAGAGGGAAGCAGAGGCTCAAGAGAGTGATGCAGAGGCTGAAGAGAGAGATGCAGAGGCTTAAGAGAGTGATGCAGAGGATCAAGAGAGTGATGCAGAGGCTCAAGAGAATGATGTAGAGGCTTAAGAAAGGGATGCAGAGGCTCAGGAGAGTGATGCAGAGGCTCATGAGAGTGATGCAGAGGCTCAAGAGAGTGATGCAGAGGATCAAGAGAGTGATTCAGAGGCTCAAGGGAGTGATGCAGAGGATCAAGGGAGTGATTCAGAGGCACAAGAGAGTGTTGCAGAGGATCAAGAGAGGGATTCAGAGGCTCAAGAGAGTGATGCAGAGGATCCAGAGAGTGATGCAGAGGCTCAAGAGAGTGATGCAGAGGATCAAGAGAGGGATTCAGAGGATCAAGAGAGGGATTCAGAGGCTTAAGAGAGTGATGCCGAGGCTGAAGAGAGTGTTGCAGAGGCTCAAGAAAGGGATGCAGGGGCCCATGAGAGTGATGCAGATGCTCAAGAGAGGGATGCAGAGGATGAAGAGAGTGATGCAGCGGCTCGAGAGAATGATGCAGAGGCTCAAAAGAGGGATTCAGAGGCTCAAGAGAGGGATGCAGGTGAAATCAAATTCGATGATTTTTCGTACGAAACAAAATGCAAGAAAACTTGCTTAAAATGTAATAATATGCGAAAATCTGAGATTTAAAGGCCAAATCGCGTATCGTGATACTACTTGAAATAGTATCGAAATATTGGTAAAAATGAATATATTTACGTAATATCAAACTACATGAAAAACGTGAAAAAGTCACTATTTAACCATATTTGAGGATTTTAACTTCAAATCATAGAGCGAGGTTTCGTATTATTTAGATCCAAGAAAAGACATATGACAACGTTGTTTCCAATACAAATGATAAAAATCAATGTGTTTTTAATAGAATTAACTAAAATGTTCCTGATTTTCCGTTTATATTGCCGATGGAAGATGTAAACGAAAACCGCTCTATTCCGGCTGCAACGTCGATATGTGCAATAAAAACAGAACTTCTCCCCTTTTCAATATCTTACTCAGTATTTTCCCTCTCTTGAGCCTCTGCATCACTCTCTCAAGCCTCTGCATCACTCTCATGAGCCTCTACATCATTCTCTTGAGCCTCTGCATCCCTCTCTTAAGCCTCTACATCATTCTCTTGAGCCTCTGCATCGCTCTCATGAGCCTCTGCATCACTCGCTTAAGCCTCTGCATCTCTCTCTTCAGCCTCTGCATCACTCTCTTGACCCTCTGCATCACTCTCTTGAGCCTCTGCATCCCTCTCTTGAACCTCTGCATCACTCTCTTGAGCCTCTGCATCACCCTCTTAAGCCTCTGCATCCCTTTTCTGAGCCTCTGCATCACTTTCTTAAGCCTCTGCATCCCTTTTTTGAGCGTCTGCATCACTCTCTTGAACTCGTGAATCCCTCTCATGAGCCTTTGCATCTATCTCCTGAGTCTTTGCATCACTCTCTTAAGCCTCTGCATTCCTCTCTTGAGATTCTGCGTCACTCTTAAGAGCATCTGCATCCCTCTCTTGTGCCTCTGCATCCCTCACTTGAGCCTTTGCATCCCTCTCTTGAGCCCCTGCATCCCTCTCTTCAGCCTCTGCATCCCTCTCTTGAGCCTCTGCATCCCTCTCTTAAGCCACTGCATCACTCTCTTATGCCTCTGCATCACTCTCGTAAGCCTCGGAATCACTCTCTTGAGCCTCTGCATCCCTCTCATGAACTCCTGCATCCTTCTCATGAGCCTCTGCATCCCTCTCTTGAGCCTTTGCATCACTCTCTTAAGCCTCTGCATCCCTCTCTTGTGCATCTGCATACCTCTCTTGAGCCTCTGCATCCCTCTCTTGAGCCTCTGCATCCCTCTCTCAAACTTCTGCATCATTCTCTTAAGCTTCTGCATCACGCTCTTAAGCCTCTGAATCACTCTCTTGAGCCTCTGCATCACTCTATTGAGCCCCTGCATCCCTCTCTTGAGCCTCTGCATCACTCTTTTCAGCCTCTGCATCACCCTCTTAAGCCTCTGCATCCCTCTCCTTAGCCTCTACCTCACTCTCTTAAGCCTCTGCATCTCTCTCGTAAGCCTCTGAATCACTCTCTTAAGCCTCTGCATCACTCTCTAGAGCCTCTACATCACTCTCTTCAGCCTTTGCATAACTCTTTTAAGTCTCTGCTTCCCTCTCTTGATCCTCTGCATCACTCATTTGAGCCTCTGCATCACTCTCTCTTTATCGTCTGCATCACTCTCTTGAGCCTCTGCATCCCTCTCTGCATCACTCTCTTCGGCCTCTGCATCACTCTCTTAAGCCTCTGCTTCCCTCTCTTGGTCCTCTGCATCACTCTCTTGAACCTCTGCATCACTCTCATGATCCTTTGCTTCACTCTCTTGAGCCTCTGCATCACTCTCTTGAGCCTCTACATCACTCTCTTGAGCCTCTGTATTACTCTGTTGAGCCTCTTCATCACTCTCTTATGCCTCTGCATCTCTCTCTTCAGCCTCTGCATCACTCTCTTGAGCCTCTGCATCCCTCTCTGGAGCCTCAGCATCCCTCTCCTGAACCTCTGCAGCACTCTCTTGAGCCTCTGCATCATTCTCTTGAACCTCTGCATCCCTCTCTTCAGCTTCTGCATCACTCTCTTAAGCCTCTGATTCCCTCTCTTGATCCTCTGCATCACTCTCTTGAGCTTCTGCATCACTCTCTTGAGCTTCTGCATCCCTCTCTTGAGCCTCTGCATCACTCTCTTGAGCCTCTGCATCACCATTTTAAGCCTCTGCATCCCTTTTTTGAGCCGCTGCATCCCTTTCTTGAGCGTCTGCATCACTCTCTTGATCTCGTGAATCCCTCTCATGAGCCTTTGCATCCCTCTCCTGAGCCTTTGCATCACTCTCTTAAGCCTCTGCATTCCTCTCTTGAGATTCTGCGTCACTCCTAAGAGCATCTGCATCCCTCTCTTGTGCCTCTGCATCCCTCACTTGAGCCTTTGCATCCCTCTCTTGAGCCCCTGCATCCCTCTCTTGAGCCTCTGCATCCCTCTTTTGAGCCTCTGCATCCCTCTCTTAAGCCTCTGCATCACTCTTGTAAGCCTCTGAATCACTCTCTTGAGCCTCTGAATCCTCTCTTGAACTCCTGCATCCCTCTCATGAGCCTCTGCATCCCTCTCTTGAGACTTTGCATCACTCTCTTAAGCCTCTGCATCCCTCTGTTGAGCCTCTGCATCACTCTCAAGTACTTCTGCATCCTTCTCTTGTGCATCTGCATCCCTCACTTGAGCCTCTGCATCCCTCTCTTGAGCTTCTGCATCCCTCTCTTGAGCCTCTGCATCCCTCTCTTGAGCCTCTGCATCCCTCTCTCAAGCCTTTGCATCACTCTCTTAAGCTTCTGCATCACGCTCTTAAGCCTCTGAATCACTCTCTTGAGCCTCTGCATCACTCTCTTGAGCCCCTGCATCCCTTTCTTGAGCCTCTGCATCACTCTCTTGAGCTTCTGCATAACCCTCTTAAACCTCTGCATCACTCTCTTGGGCCTCTGCATCCCTCTCCTTAGCCTCTACCTCACTCTCTTAAGCCTCTGCATCACTCTCGTAAGCCTCTGAATCACTCTCTTAAGCCTCTGCATCACTCTCTAGAGCCTCTGCATCACTCTTTTCAGCCTTTGCATAACTCTCTTAAGCCTCTGCTTCCCTCTCTTGATCCTCTGCATCACTCTCTTGAGCCTCTGCATCACTCTCTTTATCGTCTGCATCACTCTCTTGAGCCTCTGCATCCCTCTCTGCATCACTCTCTTCGGCCTCTGCATCACTCTCTTAAGCCTCTGCTTTCCTCTCTTGATCCTCTGCATCACTCTCTTGAACCTCTGCATCACTCTCATGATCCTCTGCTTCACTCTCTTGAGCCTCTGCATCACTCTCCTGAGCCTCTACATCACTCTCTTGAGCCTCTGCATCCCTCTCTGAAGCCTCAGCATCCCTCTCTTGAAGCTCTGCAGCACTCTCTTGAGCCTCTGCATCATTCTCTTGATCCTCTGCATCCCTCTCTTAAGCCTCTGCATCACTCACCTAAGCCTATGCATCACTCTCTTCAGCCTCTGCATCCCTGTCTTGAGCCTCTCCATCATTCGCTTAAGCATCTGCATCACTCTCTTGAGCCTCTGCATCACTCTCTTGAGCCTCTGCACCCCTCTCTTAAGCCTCTGCATAACTCTCTTAAGCCTCTGCATCACTCTCTTTAGCCACTGCATCACTCTCTTGAGCCTCTGCATCACTCTCTTCAGCCTCTGCATCCCTCTCTTGAGCCTCTGCATCACTTTCTTGAGCTTATGCACCACTCTCATGAGCCTCAACGAGAAACAAATAGATGATTGAAAATGAAGTATTTAAGGTTATTATCTAATCAATTATGTGTTTGTAAAATTTTTATCGTATATTTAATGAATTAATACCAATAAACTGGAAATTAACAAAAACGTTGAAAAACAGCAAAATATTGCCTAATTCGATGATATTTTGTTTATATCACATAAATAAAAAGGGGGATGATAAACGTCAAAATATACTAAATTTGATGATTTATAGTACGAAACAAAATGCAAGAAAACTTGCCTAAAATGCAATATTATGCGAAATTCTGAGATTTGAAGGCCAAATCACATATCGTGATACTACATGAAATAGTATCGAAATATTGGTAAAATGAATATATTTTCGTAATATCAAACAACATGAAAAAAGTGAAAAAAGTCACTATTATACCAAATTTGAGGATTTTATCTTCGAATCATGAAGCGAGGTTTCGTTTTATTTAGATCCAAGAAAAGACATATTACAATGTTGTTTCCAATACAAATGATAAAAATCAATGTGGTTTCATTAGAATGAACTAAAATGTTCCTGATTTTCCGTTTATATTACCGATGGAAGATGTACACGTAAAACCGCTCTAATCCGGCTGAAATGTCGATATATTCAATAAAACAGAAATTCTCCCCTTTTCAATATCTTATCAAGTACTTTAACGAGAAACAAATAGTCGATTGAAAATGAAGTATTTAAGGTTAATTTCTAATCAATTATGTGTTCGCATCATTTTTATCATATATATTAATGAATTAATAACAATAAACTGAAAATTTACAAAAACGTGGAAAAACAGTAAAATATTGCCTAATTCGATGATATTTTGTTTATATCACATAAAGGAAAAGGGAGATGATAAACGTCAAAATATTACTAAATTCGATGCTTTTTAGTACGAAACAAAATGCAAGAAAATTGGCTTAAAATGCAATATTATTCGAAATTTTGAGATTTGAAGGCCAAATCACATATCGTGATACTACATGAAATAGTATCAAAATATTGGTTAAAATGAGTCTATTTACGTAATATAAAACTACATGAAAAACATGCAAAGAGTCACTATTATAGCAAATTTGAGGTTTTATCTTCGAATCATAAAGCGAGGTTTCGTATTATTTAGATCCAAGAAAAGACATATGACAATGTTGTTTCCAATACAAATGATAAAAACCAATGTGTTACCATTAGAATATACTAAAATGTTCCTGATTTTCCGTTTATATTACCGATGGAAGATATACACGTAAAACCGTTCTATTCCGGCTGAATCGTCGATATATGCAATAAAAACCGAACTTCTCCCCTTTTCAATATGTTTCTCAGTATTTCAACGAGAAACAAATAGATGATTGAAAATGAAGTATATAAGGTTATTATCTAATCAATTATGTGTTTGTATCCTTTTTATCGTATATTTAATGAATTGATAACAATAAACTGAAAATTCACAAAAACGTGGAAAAACAGCAAAATATTGCCTAATTCGATTATATTTTGTTTATATCACATAAAGGAAAAGGGGGATGATAAACGTCAAAATATTACTAAATTCAATGATTTTTAGTACAAAAACATGCTTAAAATGCAAAATATGCGAAATACTGAGATTTGAAGACCAAATCACATATCGTGATTCAACATGAAATAGTATCGAAATATTGGTAAAATGAATATTTTTACGTAATATCAAACTACAAAAAAAAACGTGAAAAGAGTCACTATTATACCAAATTTGAGGTTTTATCTTCGAATCATAAAGCGAGGTTTCGTATTATTTAGATCCAAGAAAAGACATATGACAATGTTGTTTCCAATACAAATGATAAAAACCAATGTGTTACCATTAGAATGAACTAAAATGTTCCTGATTTTCCGTTTATATTACCGATGGAAGATATACACGTAAAACCGCTCTATTCCTGCTGAAACGTCGATATATGCAATAAAAACCGAACTTCTTCCCTTTTCAATATTTTACTCAGTATTTCAACGAGAAACAAATAGATGATTGAAAATGAAGTATTTAAGGATATTATCTAATCAATTATGTGTTTGTATCCTTTTTATCGTATATTTAATGAATTGATAACAATAAACTGGAAATTCACAAAAACGTGGAAAAACAGCAAAAAATTGCCTAATTCGATGATATTTTGTTTATATCACATAACGGAAAAGGGGGGATGATAAACGTGAAAATATTGCTAAATTCGATGATTTATAGTACGAAACAAAATGCAAGAAAACTTGCTTAAAATGCAATATTATGCAAAATTCTGAGATTTGAAGGCCAAATCACATATCGTGATACTACATGAAATAGTATCGAAATATTGGTAAGAATGAGTCTATTTACGTAATATAAAACTACATGAAAAACGTGAAAAAGTCACTATTTTACCATATTTGAGGATTTTAACTTCAAATCACAGAGCGAGGTTTCGTATTATTTAGAATCAAGAAAAGACATATGACAATGTTGTTTCCAATACAAATGATATAAATCAATGTGTTTTCATTAGAATTAACTAAAATGTTCCTGATTTTCCGTTTATATTACCGATGGAAAATGTACACGTAAAACCGCTCTATTCCGGCTGAAACGTCGATATATGCAATAAAAACCGAACTTCTTCTCTTTTCAATATTTTGCTCAGTATTTCAACGAGAAACAAATAGATGATTGAAGATGAAGTATTTAAGGTTATTATCTAATCAATTATGTGTTTGCATCATTTTTATCGTATATTTTATGAATTAATAACAATAAACTGGAAATTCACAAAAACGTGGAAAAACAGCAAAAAATAGCCTAATTCGATGATATTTTGTTTATATCACATAAAGGAAAAGGGGGGATGATAAACGTGAAAATATTACTAAATTTCTATGATTTATAGTACGAAACAAAATGCAAGAAAACTTTTCTTAAAATGCAATATTATGCGAAATTCTGAGATTTGAAGGCCAAATCACATATCGTGATACTACATGAAATAGTATCGAAATATTGGTAAAAATGAGTCTATTTACGTAATATAAAACTACATGAAAAACGCGCAAAGAGTCACTATTATACCAAATTTGAGGTTTTATCTTCGAATCATAAAGTGAGGTTTCGTATTATTTAGATCCAAGAAAAGACATATGACAATGTTGTTTCCAATACAAATGATAAAAATCAATGTGTTTCCATTAGAAATAACTAAAATGTTCCTGATTTTCCGTTTATATTACCGACGGAAGATGTATACATAAAATCGCTCTAATCCGGCGGAAACGTCGATATATACAATAAAAACAGAAATTCTCCCTTTTTCAATATCTTAACAAGTATTTTAACGAGAAACAAATAGTTGATTGAAAATGAGGTATTTAAGGTTAATTTCTATTCAATTATGTGTTTGCATCATTTTTATCGTATATTTAATGAATTAATAACAATAAACTGAAAATTTACAAAAACGTGGAAAAACAGCATAATATTGCCTAATTCGATGATATTTTGTTTATATCACATAAAGGAAAAGTGAGATGATAAACGTCAAAATATTCCTAAATTCGATGATTTTTAGTACGAAACAAAATGCAAGAAAACTTGCTTAAAATGCAATATTATGCGAAATTCTGAGATTTTAAGGCCAAATCACATATCGTGATACTACATGAAATAGTATCGAAATATTGGTAAAAATGAGTCTATTTACGTAATATAAAATTACATGAAAAACATGCAAAGAGTCACTATTATACCAAATTTGAGGTTTTATCTTCGAATCATAAAGCGAGGTTTCGTATTATTTAGATCCAAGAAAAGACATATGACAATGTTGTTTCCAATACAAATGATAAAAACCAATGTGTTACCATTAGAATATACTAAAATGTTCCTGATTCTCCGTTTATATTACCGATGGAAGATATACACGTAAAACCGTTCTATTCCGGCTGAAACGTCGATATATGCAATAAAAACCGAACTTCTCCCCTTTTCAATATGTTTCTCAGTATTTCAACGAGAAACAAATAGATGATTGAAAATGAAGTATGTAAGGTTATTATCTAATCAATTATGTGTTTGTATCCTTTTTATCGTATATTTAATGAATTGATAACAATAAACTGAAAATTCACAAAAACGTGGAAAAACAGCAAAATATTGCCTAATTCGATAATATTTTGTTTAGATCCAAGAAAAGACATATGACAATGTTGTTTCCAATACAAATGATAAAAATTAATGTGTTTTCATTAGAATGAACTAAAATGTTCCTGATTTTCCGTTTATATTACCGATGGAAGATGTAACCTTAAAACCGGTCTATTCCATCTGAAACGTCGATATATGCAATAAAAACCGAACTTTCCCCTTTTCAATATCTTACTCAGTATTTCGACGAGAAACAAATAGATGATTGAAAATGAAGTATTTAAGGTTATTATCTAATCAATTACGTGTTTGCATCATTTTTATCGTATATTTTATGAATTAATAACAATAAACTGGATATTCACAAAAACGTGGAAAGACGGCAAAATATTGCCTATTTCGATGATATTTTGTTTAAATCACATAAAGGAAAAGGGGATGACAAGCGTCAAAATATTGCCAAATTCGATGATGTTGAGTGCGAAACAAAATGCAAGAAAACTTGCTTAAAATGCAATATTATCCAAATTCTAAGATATGAAGGTAAAATCACATATCGTGATACTATATGAAATAGTATCGAAATATTGGTAAAAATGAATATATTTACGTAATATCAAACTACATAAAAAACGTGAAAAAGTCACTATTATAAAAAATTTGAGGATTTTAACTTCGAATCTTAAAGCGAGGTTTCATATTATTTAGATCCAAGAAAAGACATATGACAATGTTGTTTCCAATACAAATGATAAAAATCAATGTGTTTTCATTAGAATGAACTAAAATGTTCCTGATTTTCCGTTTATATTACCGATGGAAGATGTACACGTAAAACCGCAGAATTCCGGCTGAAACGTCGATATATGCAATAAAAACCGAACTTCTCCCCTTTTCAATATCTTACTCAGTATTTCAACGAGAAACAAATAGATGATTGAAGATGAAGTATTTAAGTTTATTATCTAATCAATTACATGTTTGCATCTCTTTTATCGTATATTTAATGAATTAATTCCAATAAACTTAAAATTCACAGAAACGTGGAAAAACGGCAAAATATTGCCTAATTCGATGATATTTTGTTTAAATCACATAAAGGAAAAGGGGATGATAAACGTCAAAATATTGCTAAATTCGTTAATTTTTAGTACGAAACAAAATGCAAGAATTTTGCTTAAAAATGCATCATTTGCGAAATTTTGAGATTTGAAAGCCAAATCACATATCGTGAGAAAACATGAAGTAGTATCGATATATTGGTAAAAACGAATATATTTACGTAAAATCACACCACATGAAAAACGTGAAAAAAGTCACTGTTTTACCATATTTGAGGATTTTAACTTCAAATCATAGAGCAAGGTTTCGTTTTATTTAGAACCAAGAAAAAGACATATGACAATGTTGTTTCCAATACAAATGATAAAAATCAATGTGTTTCCATTAGAAATAACTAAAATGTTCCTGATTTTCCGTTTATATTACCGACGGAAGATGTATACATAAAACCGCTCTAATCCGGCGGAAACGTCGATATATACAATAAAAACAGAAATTCTCCCTTTTTCAATATCTTAACAAGTATTTTAACGAGAAACAAATAGTTGATTGAAAATGAGGTATTTAAGGTTAATTTCTATTCAATTATGTGTTTGCATCATTTTTATCGTATATTTAATGAATTAATAACAATAAACTGAAAATTTACAAAAACGTGGAAAAACAGCATAATATTGCCTAATTCGATGATATTTTGTTTATATCACATAAAGGAAAAGTGAGATGATAAACGTCAAAATATTCCTAAATTCGATGATTTTTAGTACGAAACAAAATGCAAGAAAACTTGCTTAAAATGCAATATTATGCGAAATTCTGAGATTTGAAGGCCAAATCACATATCGTGATACTACATGAAATAGTATCGAAATATTGGTAAAAATGAGTCTATTTACGTAATATAAAATTACATGAAAAACATGCAAAGAGTCACTATTATACCAAATTTGAGGTTTTATTTTCGAATCATAAAGCGAGGTTTCGTATTATTTAGATCCAAGAAAAGACATATGACAATGTTGTTTCCAATACAAATGATAAAAACCAATGTGTTACCATTAGAATATACTAAAATGTTCCTGATTTTCCGTTTATATTACCGATGGAAGATATACACGTAAAACCGTTCTATTCCGGCTGAAACGTCGATATATGCAATAAAAACCGAACTTCTCCCCTTTTCAATATGTGTCTCAGTATTTCAACGAGAAACAAATAGATGATTGAAAATGAAGTATATAAGGTTATTATCTAATCAATTATGTGTTTGTATCCTTTTTATCGTATATTTAATGAATTGATAACAATAAACTGAAAATTCACAAAAACGTGGAAGAACAGCAAAATATTGCCTAATTCGATTATATTTTGTTTATATCACATAAAGGCAAAGGGGGATGATAAACGTCAAAATATTACTAAATTCAATGATTTTTAGTACAAAAACATGCTTAAAATGCAAAATATGCGAAATACTGAGATTTGAAGACCAAATCACATATCGTGATAAAACATGAAATAGTATCGAAATATTGGTAAAATGAATATATTTGCGTAATATCAAACTACAAAAAAAACGTGAAAAGAGTCACTATTATACCAAATTTGAGGTTTTATCTTCGAATCATAAAGCGATGTTTCGTATTATTTAGATCCAAGAAAAGACATATGACAATGTTGTTTCCAATACAAATGATAAAAACCAATGTGTTACCATTAGTATGAACTAAAATGTTCCTGATTTTCCGTTTATATTACCGATGGAAGATATACACGTAAAACCGCTCTATTCCTGCTGAAACGTCGATATATGCAATAAAAACCGAACTTCTTCCCTTTTCAATATTTTACTCAGTATTTCAACGAGAAACAAATAGATGATTGAAGATGAAGTATTTAAAGTTATTATCTAATCAATTATGTGTTTGTATCATTTTTATCGTATATATAATGAATTAATAACAATAAACTGGAAATTCACAAAAACGTGAAAAAACAGCAAAAAATTGCCTAATTCGATGATATTTTGTTTATATCACATAAAGAAAAAGGGGGGATGATAAACGTGAAAATATTACTAAATTCAATGATTTATAGTACGAAACAAAATGCAAGAAAACTTTTCTTAAAATGCAATATTATGCAAAATTCTGAGATTTGAAGGCCAAATCATATATCCTGATACTACATGAAAAAGTATCGAAATATTGGTAAAAATGAATATATTTACGTAATATCAAACTACATGAAAAACGTGAAAAAATTCACTATTATACCAAATTTGAGGTTTTAACTTCGAATCATAAAGCGAGGTTTCGTATTATTTAGATCCAAGAAAAGACACATGACAATGTTGTTTCCAATACAAATGATAAAAATCAATGTGTTTTCATTAGAATGAACTAAAATGTTCCTGATTTTTCGTTTATATTACCGACAGAAGATGTAAATACCAATAAACTGGAAATTCACAAAAACGTGGAAAAACCGCAAAATATTGCCTAATTCGATAATATTTTGTTTATATCACATAAAGGAAAAGTGAGATGATAAACGTCAAAATATTACTAAATTCGATGATTTTTAGTACGAAACAAAATGCAAGAAAACTTGCTTAAAATGCAATATTATGCGAAATTCTGAAATTTGTAGGCCAAATCACATATCGTGATACTACATGAAATAGTATCGAAATATTGGTAAAAATGAGTCTATTTACGTAATATAAAACTACATGAAAAACGTGAAAAAGTCACTATTTTACCATATTTGAGGATTTTAACTTCAAATCACAGAGCGAGGTTTCGTATTATTTAGAATCAAGAAAAGACATATGACAATGTTGTTTCCAATACAAATGATATAAATCAATGTGTTTTCATTAGAATTAACTAAAATGTTCCTGATTTTCCGTTTATATTACCGATGGAAGATGTACACGTAAAACCGCTCTATTCCGGCTGAAACGTCGATATATGCAATAAAAACCGAACTTCTTCCCTTTTCAATATTTTGCTCAGTATTTCAACGAGAAACAAATAGTTGATTGAAAATGAAGTATTTAAGGATATTATCTAATCAATTATGTGTTTGTATCCTTTTTATCGTATATTTAATGAATTGATAACAATAAATTGGAAATTCACAAAAACGTGGAAAAACAGCAAAAAATTGCCTAATTCGATGATATTTTGTTTATATCACATAACGGAAAAGGGGGGATGATAAACGTGAAAATATTGCTAAATTCGATGATTTATAGTACGAAACAAAATGCAAGAAAACTTGCTTAAAATGCAATATTATGCGAAATTCTGAGATTTGAAGGCCAAATCACATATCGTGATACTACATGAAATAGTATCGAAATATTGGTAAGAATGAGTCTATTTACGTAATACAAAACTACATGAAAAACGTGAAAAAGTCACTATTTTACCATATTTGAGGATTTTAACTTCAAATCACAGAGCGAGGTTTCGTATTATTTAGAATCAAGAAAAGACATATGACAATGTTGTTTCCAATACAAATGATATAAATCAATGTGTTTTCATTAGAATTAACTAAAATGTTCCTGATTTTCCGTTTATATTACCGATGGAAGATGTACACGTAAAACCGCTCTATTCCGGCTGAAACGTCGATATATGCAATAAAAACCGAACTTCTTCTCTTTTCAATATTTTGCTCAGTATTTCAACGAGAAACAAATAGATGATTTAAGATGAAGTATTTAAGGTTATTATCTAATCAATTATGTGTTTGTATCATTTTTATCGTATATATAATGAATTAATAACAATAAACTGGAAATTCACAAAAACGTGGAAAAACAGCAAAAAATAGCCTAATTCGATGATATTTTGTTTATATCACATAAAGGAAAAGGGGGGATGATAAACGTGAAAATATTACTAAATTTCCATGATTTATATTACGAAACAAAATGCAAGAAAACTTTTCTTAAAATGCAATATTATGCGAAATTCTGAGATTTGAAGGCCAAATCACATATCGTGATACTACATGAAATAGTATCGAAATATTGGTAAAAATTAGTCTATTTACGTAATATAAAACTACATGAAAAACGCGCAAAGAGTCACTATTATACCAAATTTGAGGTTTTATCTTCGAATCATAAAGTGAGGTTTCGTATTATTTAGATCCAAGAAAAGACATATGACAATGTTGTTTCCAATACAAATGATAAAAACCAATGTGTTACCATTAGAATGAACTAAAATGTTCCTGATTTTCCGTTTATATTACCGATGGAAGATATACATGTAAAACCGCTCTATTCCGGCTGAAACGTCGATATATGCAATAAAAACCGAACTTCTCCCCTTTTCAATATGTTTCTCAGTATTTCAACGAGAAACAAATAGATGATTGAAAATGAAGTATATAAGGTTATTATCTAATCAATTATGTGTTTGTATCCCTTTTATCGTATATTTAATGAATTGATAACAATAAACTGAAAATTCACAAAAACGTGGAAAAACAGCAAAATATTGCCTAATTCGATTATATTTTGTTTATATCACATAAAGGAAAAGGGGGATGATAAACGTCAAAATATTACTAAATTCAATGATTTTTAGTACGAAAACATGCTTAAAATACAAAATATGCGAAATACTGAGATATGAAGACCAAATCACATATCGTGATACAACATGAAATAGTATCGAAATATTGGTAAAATGAATATATTTACGTAATATCAAACTACAAAAAAAACGTGAAAAAGTCACTATTATATCAAATTTGAGGATTTTATCTTCGAATCATAGAGCGAGGTTTCGTATTATTTAGATCCAAGAAAAGACATATGACAATGTTGTTTCCAATACAAATGATAAAAATCAATATGTTTTCATTAGAATTAACTAAAATGTTCCTGATTTTCCGTTTATATTACCGACGGAAGATGAATACATAAAACCGCTCTAATCCGGCGGAAACGTCGATATATGCAATAAAAACAGAAATTCTCCCTTTTTCAATATCTTAACAAGTATTTTAACGAGAAACAAATAGTTTATTGAAAATGAGGTATTTAAGGTTAATTTCTATTCAATTATGTGTTTGCATCATTTTTATCGTATATTTAATGAATTAATAACAATAAACTGAAAATTTACAAAAACGTGTAAAAGCAGCATAATATTGCCTAATTCGATGATATTTTGTTTATATCACGTAAAGGAAAAGTGAGATGATAAACGTCAAAATATTGCTAAATTCGATGATTTTTAGTACGAAACAAAATGCAAGAAAACTTGCTAAATATGCAATATTATACGAAATTCTGAGATTTGAAGGCTAAATCACATATCGTGATACTACATGAAATAGTATCGAAATATTGGTAAAAATGAATATATTTACGTAATATAAAACTACATGAAAAACGTGAAAAGAGTCACTATTATACCAAATTTGAGGATTTAACTTCGAATCATAGAGCGAGGTTTCGTATTATTTAGATCCAAGAAAAGACATATGACAATGTTGTTTCCAATACAAATAATAAAACCAATGTGTTACCATTAGAATGAACTAAAATGTTCCTGATTTTCCGTTTATATTACCGATGGAAGATGTACACGTAAAACCACTCTATTCCGGCTGAAACGTCGATATATGCAATAAAAACCGAACTTCTCCCCTTTTCAATATGTTTCTCAGTATTTCAACGAGAAACAAATAGATGATTGAAAATGAAGTATTTAAGGTTATTATCTAATCAATTATGTGTTTGTATCCTTTTTATCGTATATTTAATGAATTGATAACAATAAACTGAAAATTCACAAAAACGTGGAAAAACAGCAAAATATTGCCTAATTCGATTATATTTTGTTTAGATCCAAGAAAAGACATATGACAATGTTGTTTCCAATACAAATGATAAAAACCAATGCGTTTTCATTAGAATTAACTAAAATGTTCCTGATTTTTCGTTTATATTACCGATGGAAGATGTACACGTAAAACCGCTCTATTCTGGCTGAAACGTCGATATATGCAATAAAAACCGAACTTCTCCCCTTTTCAATATCTTACTCAGTATTTCAACGAGAAACAAATAGATGATTGAAAATGAAGTATTTAAGGTTATTATCTAATCAATTATGTGTTTGTATAATTTTTATCGTATATTTAATGAATTAATACCAATAAACTGGAAATTAACAAAAACGTGGAAAAACTGCAAAATATTGCCTAATTCGATGATATTTTGTTTATATCACATAAGTAAAAAGGGGGGATGATAAAGGTCAAAATATACTAAATTTGATGATTTATAGTACGAAACAAAATGCAAGAAAACTTGCCTAAAATGCAATATTATGCGAAATTCTGAGATTTGAAGGCCAAATCACATATCGTGATACTACATGAATAGTATCGAAATATTGGTAAAAATGAATATATTTTCGTAATATCAAACAACATGAAAAACGTGAAAAAAGTCACTATTACACCAAATTTGAGGATTTTATCTTCGAATCATAAAGCGAGGTTTCGTATTATTTAGATCCAAGAAAAGACATATGACAATGTTGTTTCCAATACAAATGATAAAAATCAATGTGGTTTCATTAGAATGAACTAAAATGTTCCTGATTTTCCGTTTATATTACCGATGGAAGATGTAACCGTAAAACCGGTCTATTCCAGCTGAAACGTCGATATATGCAATAAAAACCGAACTTCTCCCCTTTTCAATATCTTACTCAGTATTTCAACGAGAAACAAATAGATGATTGAAAATGAAGTATTTAAGGTTATTATCTAATCAATTACGTGTTTGCATCATTTTTATCGTATATTTTATGAATTAATAACAATAAACTGGATATTCACAAAAACGTGGAAAGACGGCAAAATATTGCCTATTTCGATGATACTTTGTTTAAATCACATAAAGGAAAAGGGGATGACAAGCGTCAAAATATTGCTAAATTCGATGATGTTGAGTGCGAAACAAAATGCAAGAAAACTTGCTTAAAACGCAATATTATCCAAATTCTAAGATATGAAGGTCAAATCACATATCGTGATACTATATGAAATAGTATCGAAATATTGGTAAAAATGAATATATTTACGTAATATCAAACTACATAAAAAACGTGAAAAAGTCACTATTATAAAACAATTTGAGGATTTTAACTTCGAATCTTAAAGCGAGGTTTCGTATTATTTAGATCCAAGAAAAGACATATGACAATGTTGTTTCCAATACAAATGATAAAAATCAATGTGTTTTCATTAGAATGAACTAAAATGTTCGTGATTTTCCGTTAATATTACCGATGGAAGATGTACACGTAAAACCGCACAATTCCGGCTGAAACGTCGATATATGCAATAAAAACCAAACTTCTCCCCTTTTCAATATCTTACTCAGTATTTCAATGAGAAACAAATAGATGATTGAAGATGAAGAATTTAAGTTTATTATCTAATCAATTACATGTTTGCATCTCTTTTATCGTTAATTTAATGAATTAATTCCAATAAACTGAAAATTCACAGAAACGTGGAAAAACGGCAAAATATTGCCTAATTCGATGATATTTTGTTTAAGTCACATAAAGGAAAAGGGGATGATAAACGTCAAAATATTGCTAAATTCGTTAATTTTTAGGTCGAAACAAAATGCAAGAAACTTGCTTAAAAATGCAACATTTGCGAAATTTTGAGATTTGAAGGCCAAATCTCATATCGTGAGAAAACATGAAGTAGTATCGATATATTGGTAAAAACGAATATATTTACGTAAAATCACACCACATGAAAAAAGCCTCTGCATCACTCTCTTGATCCTCTGCATAACTCTCTTGAGTCTCTGCATCACTCTCTTGAGCCACTGCATCCCTCTCTTGAGCCTCTGCATAACTCTCTTGAGTCTCTGAATCCCTCTCTTGAGCCTCTGAATCCCTCTCGTAAGCCTCTGCATCACTCACTTTAGCCTCTGCATCACTTTCGTAAGCCTCTGAATCACTCTCATGAGCCCCTGCATCCCTCTCATGGGCCTCTCCATAACTCCCTTGTGTCTCTGAATCCCTCTCTTGAGCCTCTGAATCCCTCTCTTGAGCCTCTGAATCCCTCTCGTAAGCCTCTGCGTCACTCACTTTAGCCTCTGCATCACTTTCGTAAGCCTCTGAATCACTCTCTTGAGCCTCTGCATCCCTCTCTTGAGCCTCTGCATCCCTCTCTTGAACTCCTGCAACCCTCTCTTGAGCTTTTAATGTAGTTCGATATTACGTAAATATATTCATTTTTACCAATATTTCGATACTATTTCATGTAGGATCACGATATGTGATTTGGCATTCAAATGTTAGAATTTCGCATAATATTGCATTTTAATCAAGTTTTCTTGCATTTTGTTTCGTACGTAGACCCATGGAGAAGTGAAGGAAGACCCAGGCTTACCTTTTAACAATAACTTCCCCTGAGTCTTAGAATTTAGCAATATTTTGACGTTTATCATCTCCTTTTCCTTTATGTGATTTAAACAAAATATCATCGAATTAGGCAATATTTTGCCGTTTTTCCACGTTTTTGTGAATTTTCAGTCTATGGGTATTAATTCATTATATATACGATAAAAATGATGCAAACACATAATTGATTAGATAATAACCTTAAATACTTCATTTTCAATCAATCATCTAATGAGTCACAGATTCTCTCGAGATATTTTGTTGTGTGGGGCTATGAAGTCAGCTCGAGGTGTAACGAAAGACAGCGTTCAACTTAACAAAACAATTTATTCAACAAAGTACTAACTACTACAACAACAACGAAAACCTAGGACCTGGACCTGCCTTACCCTGCCTAGTCAATAACGGCTTCTCCAATGGTTTCGTCGAAGACATCATAAGAAGAAAAGTGGAAAGCCATGCAACCTCTGAAGAGACAACTAACACAACACCTATACCCTCTATTAGACTATTTTACAGGAACTTCTTTTCCACAGCTCATAAAACGGAGGAAAGGGTCCTGAAAGATATTGTTAATAGAAACGTTATCCCTACAGACAAAAATCAGAGGATACAACTGACGATTTACTATAAAACCAGAAAAACGGCCAGCCTACTCATGAGAAACTCTCCAGACACAAAACAGAACGCTTTAAAAGAGACTAACGTCGTCTATGCCTTCAAATGCCCTCTTGGGGACTGTAAGCTCAAAAAAACCCAGTATATTGGCAAGACAACAACATCTCTTTCTAGGCGTTTAACGATGCATAAGCAACAGGGCTCCATTAAGGAACATATAATCTCTTCCCACAACCAAACCATCGCCAGAGAAATCCCAGTAAACAACACAGAAATCATCGATAGATACAGCGATAGCAGGCGGCTTGACGTTTGCGAGGCACTACACATCAAGAAGTCAACACCAGCAATCAACAGCCAATTATTGCACAACTATATTCTACCCACCTCACGACTCCGCTCCAAAACAGAAGCATCAAGAAATATGGACCAATAGGCTTTCTACAAACACTTCTATTCAATATCCAATGTTTCGTGTTCTGTCTTGTGTTGATGAAATTAATACCCTATTAATACCACTTCTTGTTCTGTCTTGTGTTGATGAAATTAATACCCTATTAATGCCACATATTGTTCTGTCTTGTGTTAATGCCACATCACCCCTTCCACCTCACTCAAATGTTGATATAAAATCGGAGATGCGTAAGTTCTATTCAGTTGTGTATTTGTGAACTAAAGTCTTTGAAAATGTAATAAGTTTTACGAAACGCGCTCGTGTCGCGTCAGACTAGAAATAAAAATGAATTTTGGAGAATTGATTTTTGATTTACCTCCAACAGTGAAAAGAAATGTACGAAAGATTGAGAAAATTCGTGTTAGAATTATTAATCTTACTTTTTCGGTCATATATAATAATATATGTCTACAGGAAAGACTGCTACCAAAATATACTAATATATATATATACATATATATATATATATATATATATATATATATATATATATATATATATATATATATATATATATATATATATATATATATATATATATATATATATATATATATATATATGTCGTACCTAGTAGCCAGAACTCACTTCTCAGCCTACTATTCAAGGCCCGATTTGCCTAATAAGCCAAGTTTTCCTGAATTAATATATTTACTATATTTTTTTCATATGAAATGATAAAGCAACCCTTTTCTCTATGTATGAGGTCAATTTTTTTTTATTGGAGTTAAAATTAACGTAGATATATGACCGAACCTAACCAACCCTACCTAACCTAACCTAACCTGTATTTATTGGTAAGGTTAGGTTAGGTAGCCAAAAAAAGCTAGGTTAGGTTAGGTTAGGTAGGTTAGGTAGACGAAAAAACATTAATTCATGAAAACTTGGCTTATTAGGCAAATCGGGCCTTGAATAGTAGGCTGAGAAGTGCGTTCTGGCTATTAGGTACGACATATATATATATATATATATATATATATATATATATATATATATATATATATATATATATATATATATATATATATATATATATATATATATATATATATATATATATATACTGATATATATATATATATATCAGTATAAATGTTCCTTGATACACAACAATGATCAATCGATCACCCTATCAGTCCTAAAACACATACATCTGTAGGTAATCCAACCTACGTCTGTAACTCTATGCTTCAGAGTTACAGACGTAGGCACTCCTCGGCACAAGAACGGCAAACAATCACTCACCTTTCACTGCGCCTTGCACCCTAAGGACAACCAAACACTCTATCACTTCCCTACAAGTAATCCTTTAGAACTTCCCTTCCATATCTGGAAGTTCACTACCCTGATCTCTTCAGGAACTACCAGGATCCTCTGCAGCTCCTCCTGGCTGCTACACCATGAAGTTTTCCTTGGGCAACTATAGTGCTTCACTACCTACGTCTGTAACTCAAGAGGTTACATGAATATATTTACATCATTTTGTTTGCATCATTTTTATCGTATATTCAAAAAACATTTTTTATATATATATTCAAAAAATGAATATATTTACGTAATATCAAACTACATGAAAAACGTGAAAAAGTCACTATTTAACCATATTTGAGGATTTTAACTTCAAATCATAGAGCGAGGTTTCGTATTATTTAGATCCAAGAAAAGACATATGACAACGTTGTTTCCAATACAAATGATAAAAATCAATGTGTTTTTAATAGAATTAACTCAAATGTTCCTGATTTTCCGTTTATATTGCCGATGGAAGATGTAAACGAAAACCGCTCTATTCCGGCTGCAACGTCGATATGTGCAATAAAAACAGAACTTCTCCCCTTTTCAATATCTTACTCAGTATTTTCCCTCTCTTGAGCCTCTGCATCACTCTCTCAAGCCTCTGCATCACTCTCATGAGCCTCTACATCATTCTCTTGAGCCTCTGCATCCCTCTCTTAAGCCTCTACATCATTCTCTTGAGCCTCTGCATCGCTCTCATGAGCCTCTGCATCACTCGCTTAAGCCTCTGCATCTCTCTCTTCATCCTCTGCATCACTCTCTTGACCCTCTGCATCACTCTCTTGAGCCTCTGCATCCCTCTCTTGAACCTCTGCATCACTCTCTTGAGCCTCTGCATCACCCTCTTAAGCCTCTGCATCCCTTTTCTGAGCCTCTGCATCACTTTCTTAAGCCTCTGCATCCCTTTTTTGAGCGTCTGCATCACTCTCTTGAACTCGTGAATCCCTCTCATGAGCCTTTGCATCCATCTCCTGAGTCTTTGCATCACTCTCTTAAGCCTCTGCATTCCTCTCTTGAGATTCTGCGTCACTCTTAAGAGCATCTGCATCCCTCTCTTGTGCCTCTGCATCCCTCACTTGAGCCTTTGCATCCCTCTCTTGAGCCCCTGCATCCCTCTCTTCAGCCTCTGCATCCCTCTCTTGAGCCTCTGCATCCCTCTCTTAAGCCACTGCATCACTCTCTTATGCCTCTGCATCACTCTCGTAAGCCTCGGAATCACTCTCTTGAGCCTCTGCATCCCTCTCATGAACTCCTGCATCCTTCTCATGAGCCTCTGCATCCCTCTCTTGAGCCTTTGCATCACTCTCTTAAGCCTCTGCATCCCTCTCTTGTGCATCTGCATACCTCTCTTGAGCCTCTGCATCCCTCTCTTGAGCCTCTGCATCCCTCTCTCAAACTTCTGCATCATTCTCTTAAGCTTCTGCATCACGCTCTTAAGCCTCTGAATCACTCTCTTGAGCCTCTGCATCACTCTATTGAGCCCCTGCATCCCTCTCTTGAGCCTCTGCATCACTCTTTTCAGCCTCTGCATCACCCTCTTAAGCCTCTGCATCCCTCTCCTTAGCCTCTACCTCACTCTCTTAAGCCTCTGCATCTCTCTCGTAAGCCTCTGAATCACTCTCTTAAGCCTCTGCATCACTCTCTAGAGCCTCTACATCACTCTCTTCAGCCTTTGCATAACTCTTTTAAGTCTCTGCTTCCCTCTCTTGATCCTCTGCATCACTCATTTGAGCCTCTGCATCACTCTCTCTTTATCGTCTGCATCACTCTCTTGAGCCTCTGCATCCCTCTCTGCATCACTCTCTTCGGCCTCTGCATCACTCTCTTAAGCCTCTGCTTCCCTCTCTTGGTCCTCTGCATCACTCTCTTGAACCTCTGCATCACTCTCATGATCCTTTGCTTCACTCTCTTGAGCCTCTGCATCACTCTCTTGAGCCTCTACATCACTCTCTTGAGCCTCTGTATTACTCTGTTGAGCCTCTTCATCACTCTCTTATGCCTCTGCATCTCTCTCTTCAGCCTCTGCATCACTCTCTTGAGCCTCTGCATCCCTCTCTGGAGCCTCAGCATCCCTCTCCTGAACCTCTGCAGCACTCTCTTGAGCCTCTGCATCATTCTCTTGAACCTCTGCATCCCTCTCTTCAGCTTCTGCATCACTCTCTTAAGCCTCAGATTCCCTCTCTTGATCCTCTGCATCACTCTCTTGAGCTTCTGCATCACTCTCTTGAGCTTCTGCATCCCTCTCTTGAGCCTCTGCATCACTCTCTTGAGCCTCTGCATCACCATTTTAAGCCTCTGCATCCCTTTTTTGAGCCGCTGCATCCCTTTCTTGAGCGTCTGCATCACTCTCTTGATCTCGTGAATCCCTCTCATGAGCCTTTGCATCCCTCTCCTGAGCCTTTGCATCACTCTCTTAAGCCTCTGCATTCCTCTCTTGAGATTCTGCGTCACTCCTAAGAGCATCTGCATCCCTCTCTTGTGCCTCTGCATCCCTCACTTGAGCCTTTGCATCCCTCTCTTGAGCCCCTGCATCCCTCTCTTGAGCCTCTGCATCCCTCTCTTGAGCCTCTGCATCCCTCTCTTAAGCCTCTGCATCACTCTTGTAAGCCTCTGAATCACTCTCTTGAGCCTCTGAATCCTCTCTTGAACTCCTGCATCCCTCTCTTGAGCTTCTGCATCCCTCTCTTGAGCCTCTGCATCCCTCTCTTGAGCCTCTGCATCCCTCTCTCAAGCCTTTGCATCACTCTCTTAAGCCTCTGCATCACGCTCTTAAGCCTCTGAATCACTCTCTTGAGCCTCTGCATCACTCTCTTGAGCCCCTGCATCCCTTTCTTGAGCCTCTGCATCACTCTCTTGAGCTTCTGCATAACCCTCTTAAACCTCTGCATCACTCTCTTGGGCCTCTGCATCCCTCTCCTTAGCCTCTACCTCACTCTCTTAAGCCTCTGCATCACTCTCGTAAGCCTCTGAATCACTCTCTAGAGCCTCTGCATCACTCTTTTCAGCCTTTGCATAACTCTCTTAAGCCTCTGCTTCCCTCTCTTGATCCTCTGCATCACTCTCTTGAGCCTCTGCATCACTCTCTTTATCGTCTGCATCACTCTCTTGAGCCTCTGCATCCCTCTCTGCATCACTCTCTTCGGCCTCTGCATCACTCTCTTAAGCCTCTGCTTTCCTCTCTTGATCCTCTGCATCACTCTCTTGAACCTCTGCATCACTCTCATGATCCTCTGCTTCACTCTCTTGAGCCTCTGCATCACTCTCCTGAGCCTCTACATCACTCTCTTGAGCCTCTGCATCCCTCTCTGAAGCCTCAGCATCCCTCTCTTGAAGCTCTGCAGCACTCTCTTGAGCCTCTGCATCATTCTCTTGATCCTCTGCATACCTCTCTTAAGCCTCTGCATCACTCACCTAAGCCTATGCATCACTCTCTTCAGCCTCTGCATCCCTGTCTTGAGCCTCTGCATCATTCGCTTAAGCATCTGCATCACTCTCTTGAGCCTCTGCATCACTCTCTTCAGCCTCTGCATCCCTCTCTTGAGCCTCTGCATCACTTTCTTGAGCTTATGCACCACTCTCATGAGCCTCAACGAGAAACAAATAGATGATTGAAAATGAAGTATTTAAGGTTATTATCTAATCAATTATGTGCTTGTAAAATTTTTATTGTATATTTAATGAATTAATACCAATAAACTGGAAATTAACAAAAACGTGGAAAAACAGCAAAATATTGCCTAATTCGATGATATTTTGTTTATATCACATAAATAAAAAGGGGGATGATAAACGTCAAAATATACTAAATTTGATGATTTATAGTACGAAACAAAATGCAAGAAAACTTGCCTAAAATGCAATATTATGCGAAATTCTGAGATTTGAAGGCCAAATCACATATCGTGATACTACATGAAATAGTATCGAAATATTGGTAAAATGAATATATTTTCGTAATATCAAACAACATGAAAAAAGTGAAAAAAGTCACTATTATACCAAATTTGAGGATTTTATCTTCGAATCATGAAGCGAGGTTTCGTTTTATTTAGATCCAAGAAAAGACATATTACAATGTTGTTTTCCAATACAAATTATAAAAATCAATGTGGTTTCATTAGAATGAACTAAAATGTTCCTGATTTTCCGTTTATATTACCGATGGAAGATGTACACGTAAAACCGCTCTAATCCGGCTGAAATGTCGATATATTCAATAAAACAGAAATTCTCCCCTTTTCAATATCTTATCAAGTACTTTAACGAGAAACAAATAGTCGATTGAAAATGAAGTATTTTGGGTTAATTTCTAATCAATTATGTGTTCGCATCATTTTTATCATATATATTAATGAATTAATAACAATAAACTGAAAATTTACAAAAACGTGGAAAAACAGTAAAAATATTGCCTAATTCGATGATATTTTGTTTATATCACATAAAGGAAAAGGGAGATGATAACGTCAAAATATTACTAAATTCGATGCTTTTTAGTACGAAACAAAATGCAAGAAAATTGGCTTAAAATGCAATATTATTCGAAATTTTGAGATTTGAAGGCCAAATAACATATCGTGATACTACATGAAATAGTATCAAAATATTGGTTAAAATGAGTCTATTTACGTAATATAAAACTACATGA